>NW_027516065.1:0-66181 GCF_048772815.1 Callospermophilus lateralis
AACCAGTAGTTTTTGGAAGCTTGGCACACCTTGTCAAATGAATGTGTTTTACGCAGTCTCTGCTTGTGGCTATTTCAAGAGGAAACAAACCACAAAGACAGAACTTAGAAGTACTTTATTTTGTCAAGTTTCAAGGAGCTAGCACAAACTGTGTTTGATTTAGACTTCCATACACATCTGTCTCTATAGGAGGAAATTGAGTGAAACCTAAAAACTCAAACTGTAGCTGGTAACGAACGCTTCATCCTAGAAGAGTGAATATTGGGGAGCTAAGTGGACTTAGTGAACTGATCATTACCACAGAGATCATCAAGATCGGATGAAAAAAAATTTGCCGAGTATTCAGAAAACCAGTAGTTTTTTGGAAGCTTGGCACACCTTTCCAATGAATGTGTTTTACGCAGTCTCTGCTTGTGGCTATTTCAAGAGGAAACAAACCACAAAGACAGAACTTAGAACTACTTTATTTTGTCAAGTTTCAAGGAGCTAGCACAATCCGTGTTTGATTTAGACTTCCAAACACATCTATCTATATAGGAGGAAATTGAGTGAAACATAAGAACTCAAACTGTTACTGGTAACGAACGCTTCACCCTAGAAGAGTGAATATTGGGCAGCTCAGTGGACTTAGTGAACTGATCATTACCACAGAGATCATCAAGATCGGAAGAAAAAAATTTGCCGAGTATTCAGAAAACCAGTAGTTTTTTGGAAGCTTGGCACACCTTTCCCATGAATGTGTTTTACGCATTCTCTGCTTGTGGCTATTTCAAGAGGAAACAAACCACAAAGACAGAACTTAGAACTACTTTATTTTGTCAAGTTTCAAGGAACTAGCACAAACCGTGTTTGATTTAGACTTCCAAACACATCTATCTATATAGGAGGAAATAGAGTGAAACCTAAAAACTCAAACTGTAGCTGGTAACGAACGCTTCATCCTAGAAGAGTGAATATTGGCGAGCTAAGTGGACTTAGTGAACTGATCATTACCACAGAGATCATCAAGATCGGATGAAAAAAAATTTGCCGAGTATTCAGAAAAACCAGTAGTTTTTAGGAAGCTTTCACACATTTCCAATGAATGTGTTTTACGCAGTCTCTGCTTGTGGCTATTTCAAGAGGAACCAAACCAAAAAGACAGAACTTAGAACTACTTTATTTTGTCAAGTTTCAAGGAGCTAGCACAAAACGTGTTTGATTTAGACTTCCAAACACATCTATCTATATAGAAGGAAATAGAGTGAAACCTAAAAACTCAAACTGTTACTGGTAACGAAGGCTTCATTTTAGAAGAGTGAATATTTGGCAGCTAAGTGGTCTTAGTGACCTGATCATTACCACAGAGATCATCAAGATCGGATGAAAAAATATTTGGCGAGTATTCAGAAAACCAGTAGTTTTTTGGAAGCTTGGCACACCTTTCCCATGAATGTGTTTTATGCAGTCTCTGCTTTTGGCTATTTCAACAGGAAACAAACCACAAAGACAGAACTTAGAACTACTTTATTTGTCAAGTTTCAAAGAGCTAGCACAAACCGTGTTTGATTTAGACTTCCAAACACATCTATGTATAGAGGAGGAAATAGAGTGAAACCTAAAAACTCAAACTGTTACTGGTAACGAATGCTTCATCCTAGAAGAGTGAATATTGGGCAGCTCAGTGGACTTAGTGAACTGATCATTACCACAGAAATCATCAAGATCGGATGAAAAAAAATTTGCCGAGTATTCAGAAAACCAGTAGTTTTTTGGAAGCTTGGCACACCTTTCAAATGAATGTGTTTTACGCAGTCTCTGCTTGTGGCTATTTCAAGAGGAAACAAACCACAAAGACAGAGCTTAGAAGTACTTTATTTTGTCAAGTTTCAAGGAGCTAGCAAAAACTGTGTTTGATTCAGACTTCCATACACATCTATCTTTATAGGAGGAAATAGAGTGAAACCTAAAAACTCAAACTGTAGCTGGTAATGAACGCTTCATCCTAGAAGAGTGAATATTGGGGAGCTAAGTGGACTTAGTGAACTGATCATTACCACAGAGATCATCAAGATCGGATGAAAAAAAATTTGCCGAGTATTCAGAAAACCAGTAGTTCTTCGGAAGCTTGGCACACCTTTCCCATGAATGCGTTCTACGTAGTCTCTGATTGTGGCTATTTCAAGAGGAAAGAAACCACAAAGACAGAACTTAGAAGTACTTTATTTTGTCAAGTTTCAAGGAGCTAGCACAAACCGTGTTTGATTTAGACTTCCAAACACATCTATCTATATAGGAGGAAATTGAGTGAAACCTAAAAACTCAAACTGTTACTGGTAACGAACGCTTCACCCTAGAAGAGTGAATATTGGGCAGCTCAGTGGACTTAGTGAACTGATCATTACCACAGAGATCATCAAGATCGGATGAAAAAAAATTTGCCGAGTATTCAGAAAACCAGTAGTTTTTTGGAAGCTTGGCACACCTTTCAAATGAATGTGTTTTACGCAGTCTCTGCTTGTGGCTATTTCAAGAGGAAACAAACCACAAAGACAGAACTTAGAAGTACTTTATTTTGTCAAGTTTCAAGGAGCTAGCACAAACTGTGTTTGATTCAGACTTCCATACACATCTATCTCTATAGGAGGAAATACAGTGAAACCTAAAAACTCAAACTGTAGCTGGTAACGAACGCTTCATCCTAGAAGAGTGAATATTGGGGAGCTAAGTGGACTTAGTGAACTGATCATTACCACAGAGATCATCAAGATCGGATGAAAAAAAATTTGCCGAGTATTCAGAAAACCAGTAGTTTTTTGGAAGCTTGGCACACCTTTCCAATGAATGTGTTTTACGCAGTCTCTGCTTGTGGCTATTTCAAGAGGAAACAAACCACAAAGACAGAACTTAGAACTACTTTATTTTTTCAAGTTTCAGGAGCAGGCACAAACCGTGTTTGATTTAGACTTCCAAACACATCTATCTATATAGAAGGAAATAGAGTGAAACCTAAAAACTCAAACTGTTACTGGTAACGAAGGCTTCATCCTAGAACTGTGAATATTGGGCAGCTAAGTGGACTTAGTGAACTGATCATTACCACAGAGATCATCAAGATCGGAAGAAAAAAATTTTGCCGAGTATTCAGAAAACCAGTAGTTTTTTGGAAGCTTGGAACACCTTTCCCATGAATGTGTTTTACGCAGTCTCTCCTTGTGGCTATTTCAAGAGGAAACAAACCACAAAGACAGAACTTAGAACTACTTTATTTTGTCAAGTTTCAAGGAGCTAGAACAAACCGTGTTTGATTTAGACTTCCAAACACATCTATCTATATAGGAGGAAATTGAGTGAAACCTAAGAACTCAAACTGTTACTGGTAACGAACGCTTCACCCTAGAAGAGTGAATATTGGGCAGCTCAGTGGACTTAGTGAACTGATCATTACCACAGAGATCATCAAGATCGGAAGAAAAAAATTTGCCGAGTATTCAGAAAACCAGTAGTTTTTTGGAAGCTTGGCACACCTTTCCCATGAATGTGTTTTACGCAGTCTCTGCTTGTTTCTATTTCAAGAGGAAACAAACCACAAAGACAGAACTTAGAACTACTTTATTTTGTCAAGTTTCAAGGAACTAGCACAAACCGTGTTTGATTTAGACTTCCAAACACATCTATCTATATAGGAGGAAATAGAGTGAAACCTAAAAACTCAAACTGTAGCTGGTAACGAACGCTTCATCCTAGAAGAGTGAATATTGGCGAGCTAAGTGGACTTAGTGAACTGATCATTACCACAGAGATCATCAAGATCGGATGAAAAAAATTTGCCGAGTATTCAGAAAACCAGTAGTTTTTAGGAAGCTTTCACACCTTTCCAATGAATGTGTTTTACGCAGTCTCTGCTTGTGGCTATTTCAAGAGGAACCAAACCAAAAAGACAGAACTTAGAACTACTTTATTTTGTCAAGTTTCAAGGAGCTAGCACAAACCGTGTTTGATTTAGACTTCCAAACACATCTATCTATATAGAAGGAAATAGAGTGAAACCTAAAAACTCAAACTGTTACTGGTAACGAAGGCTTCATTTTAGAAGAGTGAATATTTGGCAGCTAAGTGGTCTTAGTGACCTGATCATTACCACAGAGATCATCAAGATCGGATGAAAAAATATTTGGCGAGTATTCAGAAAACCAGTAGTTTTTTGGAAGCTTGGCACACCTTTCAAATGAATGTGTTTTACGCAGTCTCTGCTTGTGGCTATTTCAAGAGGAAACAAACCACAAAGACAGAACTTAGAAGTACTTTATTTTGTCAAGTTTCAAGGAGCTAGCACAAACTGTGTTTGATTTAGACTTCCATACACATCTGTCTCTATAGGAGGAAATTGAGTGAAACCTAAAAACTCAAACTGTAGCTGGTAACGAACGCTTCATCCTAGAAGAGTGAATATTGGGGAGCTAAGTGGACTTAGTGAACTGATCATTACCACAGAGATCATCAAGATCGGATGAAAAAAAATTTGCCGAGTATTCAGAAAACCAGTAGTTTTTTGGAAGCTTGGCACACCTTTCCAATGAATGTGTTTTACGCAGTCTCTGCTTGTGGCTATTTCAAGAGGAAACAAACCACAAAGACAGAACTTAGAACTACTTTATTTTGTCAAGTATCAAGGAGCAGGCAAAAACCGTGTTTGATTTAGACTTCCAAACACATCTATCTATATAGGAGGAAATAGAGTGAAACCTAAAAACTCAAACTGTTACTGGTAACGAACGCTTCATCCTAGAACTGTGAATATTGGGCAGCTAAGTGGACTTAGTGAACTGATCATTACCACAGAGATCATCAAGATCGGATGAAAAAAACATTGCCGAGTATTCAGAAAACCAGTAGTTTTTCGGAAGCTTGGCACACCTTTCCCATGCATGCGTTTTACGTAGTCTCTGCTTGTGGCTATTTCAAGAGGAAACAAACCACAAAGACAGAACTTAGAAGTACTTTATTTTTTCAAGTTTCAAGGAGCTAGCACAAACCGTGTTTGATTTAGACTTAAAAACACATCTATCTATACAGAAGGAAATAGAGTGAAACCTAAAATCTCAAACTGTTACTGGTAACGAACGCTTCATCCTAGAAGAGTGAATATTGGGCAGCTCAGTGGACTTAGTGAACTGATCATTACCACAGAGATCATCAAGATCGGAAGAAAAAAAATTTGCCGAGTATTCAGAAAACCAGTCGTTTTTTGGAAGCTTGGCACACCTTTCCCATGAATGTGTTTCATGCAGTCTCTGCTTGTGGCTATTTCAAGAGGAAACAAACCACAAAGACAGAACTTAGAACTACTTTATTTTGTCAAGTTTCAAGGAGCTAGCACAAACCGTGTTTGATTTAGACTTCCAAACACATCTATCTATATAGGAGGAAATAGAGTGAAACCTAAAAAGTCAAACTGTTACTGGAAATGAATGCTTCACCCTAGAAGAGTGAATATTGGGCAGCTAAGTGGACTTAGTGACCCGATCATTACCACAGAGATCATCAATATCGGATGAAAAAAAATTTGCCGAGTATTCAGAAAACCAGTAATTTTTTAGAAGCTTGGCACACTTTTCCAATGAATGTGTTTTACGCAGTCTCTGCTTGTGGCTATTTCAACAGGAAACAAACCACAAAGGCAGAACTTAGAAGTACTTTATTTTGTCAAGTTTCAAGGAGCTAGCACAAACTGTGTTTGATTTAGACTTCCAAACACATCTATCTATATAGGAGGAAATAGAGTGAAACCTAAAACTCAAACTGTAACTGGTAATGATCGCTTCATCCTAGAAGAGTGAATATTGGGCAGCTTAGTGGACTTAGTGAACTGATCATTACCACAGATATCATCAAGATCGGATGAAAAAAAATTTGCCGAGTATTCAGAAAACCAGTAGTTTTTTGGAAGCTTGGCACACCTTTCCAGTGAATGTGTTTTACGCAGTCTCTGCTTTTGGCCTTTTCAAGAGGAAACAAACCACAAAGACAGAACTTAGAACTACTTTATTTTGTCAAGTTTCAAGGAGCTAGCACAAACTGTGTTTGATTTAGACTTCCAAACACGTCTATCTATATAGGAGCAAATAGAGTGAAACCTAAAAACTCAAAAGGTTACTGGTAACAAACGCTTCATCCTCGAAGAGTGAATATTGGGCAGCTAAATGGACTTAGTGAAGTGATCATTACCACAGAGATCATCAAGATCGGATGAAAAAAAATTTGCCGAATATTCAGAAAACCAGTAGTTTTTGGAAGCTTGGCACACCTTTCCAATGAATGTGTTTTACGCAGTCTCTGCTTGTGGCTATTTCATGAGGAAACAAACCAAAAAGACATAACTTAGAACTGCTACATTTTTTCAAGTTTCAAGGAGCTAGCACAAACCGTGTTTGATTTAGACTTCCAAACATATCTATCTATATAGGAGGAAATAGAGTGAAACCTAAAAACTCAAACTGTAGCTGGTAACAAACGCTTCATCATAGAAGAGTGAATATTGGGGAGCTAAGTGGACTTAGTGAACTGATCATTACCACAGAGATCATCAAGATCTGATGAAAAAAAATTTGCCGAGTATTCAGAAAACCAGTAGTTTTTAGGAAGCTTTCACACCTTTCCAATGAATGTGTTTGACACAGTCTCTGCTTGTGGCTATTTCAAGAGGAACCAAACCAAAAAGACAGAACTTAGAACTACTTTATTTTGTCAAGTTTCAAGGAGCTAGCACAAACCGTGTTTGATTTAGACTTCCAAACACATCGATCCTTATAGGAGGAAATAGAGTGAAACCTAAAAACTCAAACTGTTACTGGTAACGAACGCTTCATTTTAGAAGAGTGAATATTTTGCAGCTAAGTGGACTTAGTGACCTGATCATTACCACAGAGATCATCAAGATCGGATGAAAAAAAATTTGCCGAGTATTCAGAAAACCAGTAGTTTTTTGGAAGCTTGGCACACCTTTCCAATGAATGTGTTTTATGCAGTCTCTGCTTGTGGCTATTTCAACAGGAAACAAACCACAAAGACAGAACTTAGAACTACTTTATTTGTCAAGTTTCAAAGAGCTAGCACAAACCGTGTTTGATTTAGACTTCCAAACACATCTATCTATAGAGGAGGAAATAGAGTGAAACCTAAAAACTCAAACTGTTACTGGTAACGAACGCTTCATCCTAGAAGAGTGAATATTGGGCAGCTAAGTGGTTAGTGAACTTATCATTACCACAGAGATCATCAAGATCAGAGAAATAAAATTTGCCAAGTGTTCAGAAAACCAGTAGTTTTTTGGAAGATTGGCACTCCTTTCCAATGAATGTGTTTTACGCAGTCTCTGCTTATGGCTATTTCAAGAGGAAACAAACCACAAAGACAGAACTTTGAAGTACTTTATTTTGTCAAGTTTCAAGGAGCTAGCAGAAACCGTGTTTGATTTATACTTCCAAACACATCTATCTATATAGGAGGAAATAGAGTGAAACCTAAAAACTCAAACTGTAGCTGGTAACGAACGCTTCATCCTAGAAGAGTGAATATTGGGCAGCTAAGTGACTTAGTGAACTGATCATTACCACAGAGATCATCAAGATCGGATGAAAAAAAATTTGCCGAGTATTCAGAAAACCAGTAGTTTTTTGGAAGCTTGGCACACCTTTCCAATGAATGTGTTTTACGCAGTCTCTGCTTGTGGCTATTTCAAGAGGAAACAAACCACAAAGACAGAACTTAGAAGTACTTTATTTTGTCAAGTTTCATGGAGCTAGCACAAACCGTGTTTGATTCAGACTTCCAAACACATCTATCTATATAGGAGGAAATAGAGTGAAACCTAAAAACTCAAACTGTTACTGGTAACGAACGCTTCATCCTAGAAGAGTGAATATTGGGCAGCTAAGTGGTTAGTGAACTTATCATTACCACAGAGATCATCAAGATCAGAGAAATAAAATTTGCCGAATATTCAGAAAACCAGTAGTTTTTAGAAGCTTGGTACACCTTTCCAATGAATGTGTTTTACGCAGTATCTGCTTGTGGCTATTTCAAGAGGAAACAAACCACAAACACAGAACTTAGAACTATTTATTTTGTCAAGTTTCAAGGAGCTAGCACAAATCGTGTTTGATTTAGACTTCCAAACACATCTATCTATAGAGAAGGAAATAGAGTGAAACATAAAAACTCAAACTTTTACTGGTAACGAACGCTTCATCCTAGAAGAGTGAATATTGGGCAGCTAAGTGGACTTAGTGTAATGATCATTACCACAGAGATCATCAAGATCGGATGAAAAAAAATTTGCCGAGTATTCAGAAAACCAGTAGTTTTTTGGAAGCTTGGCACACCTTTCCAATGAATGTGTTTTACGCAGTCTCTGCTTGTGGCTATTTCAAGAGGAAACAAACCACAAAGACAGAACTTAGAACTATTTTATTTTGTCAAGTTTCAAGGAGCTAGCACAAACCGTGTTTGATTTAGACTTCCAAACACATCTATCTATATAGGAGGAAATAGAGTGAAACCTAAAAACTCAAAAAGTTACTGGTAACGAACGCTTCATCCTAGAAGAGTGAATATTGCGCAGCTAAGTGGACTTAGTGACCTGATCATTACCACAGAGATCTTCAAGATCGTATGAAAAAAAATTGGCCGAATATTCAGATAACCAGTATTTTTTGGAAGCTTGGCACACCTTTCCAATGAATGTGTTTTACGCAGTCTCTGCTTGTGGCTATTTCAAGAGGAAACAAACCACAAAGACAGAACTTAGAACTAATTTATTTGTCAAGTTTCAAAGAGCTAGCACAAACCGTGTTTGATTTAGACTTCCAAACACATCTATCTATTGCTGAGGAAATAGAGTGAAACCTAAAAACTCAAACTGTTACTGGTAACGAACGATTCATCCTAGAAGAGTGAATATTGGGCAGCTAAGTGGACTTAGTGAACTGATCATTACCACAGAGATCATCAAGATCGGATGAAGAAAAATTTGCCAATGTATTCAGAAAACCAGTAGTTTTTTGGAAGCTTGGCACTCCTTTCAAATGAATGTGTTTTACGCAGACTCTGCTTGTGGCTATTTCAAGAGGAAACAAACCTCAAAGACAGAACTTAGAACTACTTTATTTTGTCAAGTTTCAAGAAGCTAGCAAAACCGTGTTTGATTAAACTTCCAAAGAATCTATCTATACAGGAGGAAATAGAGTGAAATCTAAAAACTCAAACTGTTCCTGGTAACGAACGCTTCATCCTAGAAGAGTGAATATTGGGCAGCTAAGTGGACTTAGTGAACTGATCATTACCACAGAGATCATGAAGATCAGAAAAAAAAAAATTTGCCGAGTGTTCAGAAAACCAGTAGTTTTTTGGAAGCTTGGCATACCTTTACAATGAATGTGTTTGACGCAGTCTCTGCTTGTGGCTCTTTCAAGAGGAAACAAACCACCAAGACAGAACTTAGAAGTACTTTATTTTGTCAAGTTTCAAGGACCTAGCACAAACCGTGTTTGATTTAGACTTCCAAACACATCTATCTATATAGGAGGAAATAGAGTGAAACCTAAAAACTCAAACTGTTACTGGTAACGAACGCTTCATTCTAGAAGAGTGAATATTGGGCAGCTAAGTGGACTTAGTGACCTGATCATTCCCACAGAGATCATCAAGATTGGATGAAAAAAATTTTGCCGAGTATTCAGAAAACCGGTAGTTTTTTAAGCTAGGCACACCTTTCCAATGAATGTGTTTTACGCGGTCTCTGCTTGTGGCTATTTCATGAGGAAACAAACCACAAAGACAGAACTTAGAACTACTTTATTTTGTCAAGTTTCAAGGAGCTAGCACAAACCGTGTTTGATTTAGACTTCCAAACACATCTATCTATATAGGAGGAAATAGAGTGAAACCTAAAAACTCAAACTGTAACTGGTAATGAACGCTTCATCCTAGAAGAGTGAATAATGGGCAGCTAAGTGGACTTAGTGAACTGCTCATTACCACAGAGATCATCAAGATGGGATGAAAAAAAATTTGCCGAGTATTCAGAAAATCAGTAGTTTTTTGGAAGCTTGGCACACCTTTCAAATGAATGTGTTTTACGCAGTCTCTCCTTGTGGCTATTTCAACAGAAAACAAACCACAAAGGCAGAACTTAGAACTACTGTATTTTGTCAAGTTTCAAGGACCTAGCACAAACCGTGTTTGATTTAGACTTCCAAACACATCTATCTATATAGGAGGAAATAGAGTGAAACCTAAAAACTCAAACTGTTACTGGTAACGAACGCTTCATCCTAGTAGTGTGAATATTGGGCAGCTAAATGGACTTAGTGAACTGATCATTACCACAGAGATCATCAAGATCGGATGAAAAAATATTTGCCGAATATTCAGAAAACCAGTAGTTTTTTGGAAGCTTGGCACACCTTTCCAATGAATGTGTTTGACGCAGTCTCTGCTTGTGGCTATTTCAAGAGGAAACAAACCACAAAGACAGAACTTAGAACTACTTTATTTTGTCAAGTTTCAAGGAGTTAGCACAAACCGTGTTTGATTTAGACTTCCAAACACATCTATCATTATAGGAGGAAATAGAGTGAAAACTAAAAACTCAAACTGTTACTGGTAACGAACGCTTCATCCTAGAAGAGTGAATATTTGGCAGCTAAGTGGACTTAGTGAACTGATCATTACTACAGAGATCATCAAGATCGGATGAAAAAAAATTTGCCGAGTATTCAGAAAACCAGTAGTTTTTTGGAAGCTTGGCACACCTTTCAAATGAATGTGTTTTACGCAGTCTCTGCTTGTGGCTATTTCAAGAGGAAACAAACCACAAAGACAGAACTTAGAAGTACTTTATTTTGTCAAGTTTCAAGGAGCTAGCACAAACCGTGTTTGATTTAGACTTCCAAACACATCTATCTATATAGGAGGAAATAGAGTGAAACCTAAAAACTCAAACTGTTACTGGTAACGAACGCTTCATCCTAGAAGTGTGAATATTGGGTAGCTAAGTGGATTTAGTGAACTAATCATTACCACAGAGATTATCAAGATCGGATGAAAAAAATATTGCCGAGTATTCAGAAAACCAGTAGTTTTTTGGAAGCTTGGCACACCTTTCCCATGAATGTGTTTTATGTAGTCTCTGCTTGTGGCTATTTCAAGAGGAAACAAACCACAAAGAAAGAACTTAGAAGTACTTTATTTTGTCAAGTTTCAAGGAGCTAGCACAAACCGTGTTTGATTTAGACTTCCAAACACATCTATCTATATAGGAGGAAATAGAGTGAAATCTAAAAACTCAAACTTATCCTGGTAACGAACGCTTCACCCTAGAAGAGTGAATATTGGGCAGCTCAGTGGACTTAGTGAAATGATCATTACCACAGAGATCATCAAGATCGGAAGAAAAAAAATTTGCCGAGTATTCAGAAAACCAGTAGTTTTTTGGAAGCTTGGCACACCTTTCCCATGAATGTGTTTTACGCAGTCTCTGCTTGTGGCTATTTCAAGAGGAAAAAATCCACAAAGACAGAACTTAGACGTACTTTATTTTGTCAAGTTTCAAGGAGCTAGCACAAACCGTGTTTGATTTAGACTTCCAAACACATCTATCTATATAGAAGGAAATAGAGTGAAACCTAAACTCAAACTGTTACTGGTAATGAACGCTTCACCCTAGAAGAGTGAATATTGGGCAGCTAATTGGACTTAGTGACCCGATCATTACCACAGAGATCATCAATATCGGATGAAAAAAAATTTTCCGAGTATTCAGAATACCAGTAATTTTTTGGAAGCTTGGCACACCTTTCCAATGAATGTGTTTTACGCAGTCTCTCCTTGTGGCTATTTCAACAAAAAACAAACCACAAAGGCAGAACTTAGAACTACTTTATTTTGTCAATTTTCAAGGAGCTAGCACAAACCGTGTTTGATTTAGACTTCCAAACACATCGATCTATATAGAAGGAAATAGAGTGAAACCTAAAAACTCAAACTGTTACTGGTAACGAACGCTTCATTTTAGAAGAGTGAATATTTTGCAGCTAAGTGGACTTAGTGACCTGATCATTACCACAGAGATCATCAAGATCGGATGAAAAAAAATTTGCCGAGTATTCAGAAAACCAGTAGTTTTTTGGAAGCTTGGCACACCTTTCCAATGAATGTGTTTTATGCAGTCTCTGCTTGTGGCTATTTCAACAGGAAACAAACCACAAAGACAGAACTTAGAACTACTTTATTTGTCAAGTTTCAAAGAGCTAGCGCAAACCGTGTTTGATTTAGACTTCCAAACACATCTATCTATAGAGGAGGAAATAGAGTGAAACCTAAAAACTCAAACTGTTACTGGTATCGAACGCTTCATCCTAGAAGAGTGAATATTGGGCAGCTAAGTGGACTTAGTGAACTGATCATTACCACAGAGATCATCAAGATCGGATGAAAAAAATTTTGCCAAGTGTTCAGAAAACCAGTAGTTTTTTGGAAGCTTGGCACTCCTTTCAAATGAATGTGTTTTACGCAGTCTCTGCTTATGGCTATTTCAAGAGGAAACAAACCACAAAGACAGAACTTTGAAGTACTTTATTTTGTCAAGTTTCAAGGAGCTAGCACAAACCGTGTTTGATTTAGACTTCCATACACATCTATCTATATAGGAAGAAATAGAGTGAAATCTAAAAACTCAAACTGTTCCTGGTAACGAACGCTTCATCCTAGAAGAGTGAATATTGGGCAGCTAAGTGGACTTAGTGAACTGATCATTACCACAGAGATCATCAAGATCGGAAGAAAAAAAATTTGCCGACTGTTCAGAAAACCAGTAGTTTTTTGGAAGTTTGGCATACCTTTACAATGAATGTGTTTGACGCAGTCTCTGCTTGTGGCTCTTTCAAGAGGAAACAAACCACCAAGACATACCTTAGAAGTACTTTATTTTGTCAAGTTTCAAGGAGCTAGCACAAACCGTGTTTGATTTAGACTTCCAAACACATCTATCTATATAGGAGGAAATAGAGTGAAACCAAAAAATTAAAAGGTTACTGGTACGAACGCTTCATCCTAGAAGAGTGAATATTGGGCAGCTAAGTGGACTTAGTGAACTGATCATTACCACAGAGATCATCAACATCGGATGAAAAAAAGTTTGCAGATAATTCAGAAAACCAGTAGTTTTTGGAAGCTTGGCACACCATTCCATTGAATGTGTTATACACAGTCTCTGCTTGTGGCTATTTCAAGAGGAAACAAACCACAAAGACAGAACTTAGAACTACTTTTTTTTTTTTTTTCAAGTTTCAAGGAGCTATCACAAACCGTGTTTGATTTAGACTTCCAAACACATCTATCTATATAGGAGGAAAAAAGTGAAACCTAAAAACTCAAACTGTTACTGGTAACCAACGCTTCATCCTAGAAGAGTGAATATTGGGCAGCTAAGTGTACTTAGTGAACTGATCATTACCACAGAGATCATCAAGATCGGATGAAAAAAAATTATCCGAGTATTCAGAAAACCAGTAGTTTTTTGGAAGCTTGGCACACCTTTCCAATGAATGTGTTTTACGCAGTATCTGCTTGTGGCTATTTCAAGAGGAAACAAACCACAATGACAGAACTTAGAACTACTTTATTTTGTCAAGTTTCAAGTAGCTAGCAAAAACCGTGTTTGATTTAGACTTCCAAACACATCTATCTATATAGGAGGAAATAGAGTGAAACCTAAAAACTCAAACTGTTACTGGTAAGGAACGCTTCATCCTAGAAGTGTGAATATCGGGCAGCTAAGTGGACTTAGTGAACTGATCATTACCACAGAGATCATCAAGATCGGAAGAAAAAAAATTAGCCGAGTATTCAGAAAACCAGTAGTTTTTCGGAAGCTTGGCACACCTTTCCCATGAATGCGTTTTACGTAGTCTCTGCTTGTGGCTATTTCAAGAGGAACAAACCACAAAGACAGAACTTAGAAGTACTTTATTTTTTCAAGTTTCATGGAACTAGCACAAACCGTGTTTGATTTAGACTTCCAAACACATCTATATATAGAGGAGGAAATAGAGTGAAACCTAAAAACTCAAACTGTTACTGGTAACGAACGCTTCATCGTAGAAGAGTGAATATTGGGCAGCTCAGTGGACTTAGTGAACTGATCATTACCACAGAGATCATCAAGATTGGAAGAAAAAAAATTTGCCGAGTATTCAGATAACCAGTAGTTTTTTGGAAGCTTGGCACACCTTTCCCATGAATGTGTTTTACGCAGTCTCTGCTTGTGGCTATTTCAAGAGGAAACAAACCACAAAGACAGAACTTAGAACTACTTTATTTTGTCAAGTTTCAAGGAGCTAGCACAAACCGTGTTTGATTTAGACTTCCAAACACATCTATCTATATAGGAGGAAATAGAGTGAAACCTAAAAACTCAAACTGTTACTGGAAATGAACGCTTCACCCTAGAAGAGTGAATATTGGGCAGCTAAGTGGACTTAGTGACCCGATCATTACCACAGAGATCATCAATATCGGTTGAAAAAAAATTTGTCTGAGTATTCAGAAAACCAGTAGTTTTTTGGAAGCTTGGCACACCTTTCCAATGAATGTGTTTTACGCAGTCTCTCCTTGTGGCTATTTCAACAGGAAACAAACCACAAAGGCAGAACTTAGAAGTACTTTATTTTGTCAAGTTTCAAGGAGCTAGCAAAAACCGTGTTTGATTTAGATTCCAAACACATCTATCTATATAGGAGGAAATAGAGTGAAACCTAAAATCTCAAACTGTAACTGGTAACGAACGCTTCATCCTAGAAGAGTGAATATTGGGCAGCTAAGTGGACTTAGTGAACTGATCATTACCACAGAGATCATCAAGATCGGAAAAAAAATTTGCCGAGTATTCAGAAAACCAGTAGTTTTTTGGAAGCTGGCACACCTTTCCCATGAATGTGTTTTATGTAGTCTCTGCTTGTTTCTATTTCAAGAGGAAACAATCCACAAAGACAGAACTTAGACGTACTTTATTTTGTCAAGTTTCAAGGAGCTAGCACAAACCTTGTTTGATTTAGACTTCCAAACTCATCTATCTATATAGAAGGAAATAGAGTGAAACCTAAACTCAAACTGTAACTGGTAATGAACGCTTCACCCTAGAAGAGTGAATATTGGGCAGCTAAGTGGACTTAGTGACCCGATCATTACCACAGAGATCATCAAGATCGGATGAAAAAAAATTTGCCGAGTATTCAGAAAACCAGTAGTTTTTCGGAAGCTTGGCACACCTTTCCCATGAATGCGTTTTACGTAGTCTCTGCTTGTGGCTATTTCAAGAGGAAACAAACCACAAAGACAGAACCTAGAAGTACTTTATTTTGTCAAGTTTCAAGGAACTAGCACAAACCGTGTTTGATTTAGACTTCCAAACACATCTATCTATATAGGAGGAAATAGAGTGAAACCTAAAACTCAAACTGTTACTGGTAATGAACGCTTCATCCTAGAAGAGTGAATATTGGGCACCTAAGTGGACTTAGTGAACTGATCATTACCACAGAGATCATCAAGATCGGATGAAAAAAAATTTGACGAGTATTCAGAAAACTAGTAGTTTTTTTGAAGACTGGCACACCTTTCCAATGAATGTGTTTTACGCAGTCTCTGCTTGTGACTATTTCAACAGGAGACAAACCACAAAGACAGAACTTAGAAGTAGTTTATTTTGTCAAGTTTCAAGGAGCTAGCACAAACCGTGTTTGATTTAGACTTCCAAACACATCTATCTATATAGGAGGAAATAGAGTGAAACCTAAAAACTCAAACTGTAGCTGGTAACAAACGCTTCATCCTAGAAGAGTGAATATTGGGCAGCTAAGTGGACTTAGTGAACTGATCATTACCACAGAGATCATCAAGTTCGGATGAAAAAAAATTTGCCGAGTATTCAGAAAACCAGTAGTTTTTTGGAAGCTTGGCACACCTTTCCAATGAATGTGTTTTTACCCAGTCTCTGCTTGTTGCTATTTCAAGAGGAAACAAACCACAAGACAGAACTTAGAACTACATTATTTTGTCAAGTTTCAAGGAGCTAGCACAAACCGAGTTTGATTTAGACTTCCAAACACATCTATCTATATAGGAGGAAATACAGTGAACCTAAAAACACAAAAGGTTACTGGTACAAACGCTTCATCCTAGAAGAGTGAATATTGAGCAGCTAAGTGGACTTAGTGAACTGATCATTACCACAGAGATCATCAAGATCGAATGAAAAAAAATTTGCCGAATATTCAGAAAACCAGTAGTTTTTGGAAGCTTGGCACACCTTTCGAATGAATGTGTTTTACGCAGTCTCTGCTTGTGGCTATTTCATGAGGAAACAAACCACAAAGACAGAACTTAGAACTACTTTATTTTTTCAAGTTTCAAGGAGCTAGCACAAACCGTGTTTGATTTAGACTTCCAAACACATCTATCTATATAACAGGAAATAGAGTGAAACCTAAAACTCAAACTGTTACTGGAATTAACGCTTCATCCTAGAAGTGTGAATATTGGGCAGCTAAGTGGACTTAGTGAACTAATCATTACCACAGAGATCATCATGGTCGGATGAAAAAAAAATTGCCGAGTATTCAGAAAACCAGTAGTTTTTTGGAAGCTTGGCACACCTTTCCCATGAATGTGTTTTACGTAGTCTCTGCTTGTGGCTATTTCAAGTAGAAACAAACCACAAAGACAGAATTTAGAAGTACTTTATTTTTTCAAGTTTCAAGGAGCTAGCACAAACCGTGTTTGATTTAGACTTCCAAACACATCTATCTATATAGGAGGAAATTGAGTGAAACCTAAAACCTCAAACTGTTACTGGTAACGAACGCTTCACCCTAGAAGAGTGAATATTGGCAGCTCAGTTGACTTAGTGAACTGATCATTACCACAGAGATCATCAAGATCGGAAGAAAAAAAATTTGCCGAGTATTCAGAAAACCAGTAGTTTTTTGGAAGCTTGGCACACCTTTCCCATGAATGTGTTTTACGCAGTCTCTGCTTGTGGCTATTTCAAGAGGAAACAAACCACAAAGACAGAACTGAGAACTACTTTATTTGTCAAGTTTCAAGGATCTAGCACAAACCATGTTTGATTTAGACTTCCAAACACATCTATCTATATAGGAGGAAATAGAGTGAAACCTAAAAACTCAAACTGTAGCGGGTAACGAACGCTTCATCCTAGAAGAGTGAATATTTTGCAGCTAAGTGGACTTAGTGACCTGATCATTACCACAGAGATCATCAAGATCGGATGAAAAAAAATTTGCCGAGTATTCAGAAAACCAGTAGTTTTTTGGAAGCTTGGCACACCTTTCCAATGAATGTGTTTTATGCAGTCTCTGCTTGTGGCTATTTCAACAGGAAACAAACCACAAAGACAGAACTTAGAACTACTTTATTTGTCAAGTTTCAAAGAGCTAGCACAAACCGTGTTTGATTTAGACTTCCAAACACATCTATCTATAGAGGAGGAAATAGAGTGAAACCTAAAAACTCAAACTGTTACTGGTAACGAACGCTTCATCCTAGAAGAGTGAATAGTTGGGCAGCTAAGTGGACTTAGTGAACTGATCATTACCACAGAGATCATCAAGATCGGATGAAAAAAAATTTGCCAAGTGTTCAGAAAACCAGTAGTTTTTTGGAAGATTGGCACTCCTTTCCAATGAATGTGTTTTACGCAGTCTCTGCTTATGGCTATTTCAAGAGGAAACAAACCACAAAGACAGAACTTTGAAGTACTTTATTTTGTCAAGTTTCAAGGAGCTAGCAGAAACCGTGTTTGATTTATACTTCCAAACACATCTATCTATATAGGAGGAAATAGAGTGAAACCTAAAAACTCAAACTGTAGCTGGTAACGAACGCTTCATCCTAGAAGAGTGAATATTGGGCAGCTAAGTGACATAGTGAACTGATCATTACCACAGAGATCATCAAGATCGGAAGAAAAAAAATTTGCCGAGTATTCAGAAAACCAGTAGTTTTTCGGAAGCTTGGCACACCTTTCCAATGAATGTGTTTTACGCAGTCTCTGCTTGTGGCTATTTCAAGAGGAAACAAACCACAAAGACAGAACTTAGAAGTACTTTATTTTGTCAAGTTTCATGGAGCTAGCACAAACCGTGTTTGATTCAGACTTCCAAACACATCTTTCTATATAGGAGGAAATAGAGTGAAACTAAAAACTCAAACTGTTACTGGTAACGAACCGCTTCATCCTAGAAGAGTGAATATTGGGCAGCTAAGTGGTTAGTGAACTTATCATTACCACAGAGATCATCAAGATCAGAGAAATAAAATTTGCCGAATATTCAGAAAACCAGTAGTTTTTAGAAGCTTGGTACACCTTTCCAATGAATGTGTTTTACGCAGTATCTGCTTGTGGCTATTTCAAGAGGAAACAAACCACAAACACAGAACTTAGAACTATTTATTTTGTCAAGTTTCAAGGAGCTAGCACAAATCGTGTTTGATTTAGACTTCCAAACACATCTATCTATAGAGAAGGAAATAGAGTGAAACATAAAAACTCAAACTTTTACTGGTAACGAACGCTTCATCCTAGAAGAGTGAATATTGGGCAGCTAAGTGGACTTAGTGTAATGATCATTACCACAGAGATCATCAAGATCGGATGAAAAAAAATTTGCCGAGTATTCAGAAAACCAGTAGTTTTTTGGAAGCTTGGCACACCTTTCCAATGAATGTGTTTTACGCAGTCTCTGCTTGTGGCTATTTCAAGAGGAAACAAACCACAAAGACAGAACTTAGAACTATTTTATTTTGTCAAGTTTCAAGGAGCTAGCACAAACCGTGTTTGATTTAGACTTCCAAACACATCTATCTATATAGGAGGAAATAGAGTGAAACCTAAAAACTCAAAAAGTTACTGGTAACGAACGCTTCATCCTAGAAGAGTGAATATTGCGCAGCTAAGTGGACTTAGTGACCTGATCATTACCACAGAGATCTTCAAGATCGTATGAAAAAAAATTGGCCGAATATTCAGATAACCAGTATTTTTTGGAAGCTTGGCACACCTTTCCAATGAATGTGTTTTACGCAGTCTCTGCTTGTGGCTATTTCAAGAGGAAACAAACCACAAAGACAGAACTTAGAAGTACTTTATTTTGTCAAGTTTAAAGGACCTAGCACAAACCGTGTTTGATTTAGACTTCCAAACACATCTATCTATATAGCAGGAAATAGAGTGAAACCTAAAAACTCAAACTGTTCCTGGTAACGAACGCTTCATCCTAGAAGAGTGAATATTGGGCAGCTAAGTGGACTTAGTGAATTGATCATTACCACTGAGATCATCAAGATCGGATGAAAAAAAATTTGCCGAGTATTCAGAAACCAGTAGTTTTTAGGAAGCTTGGCACACCTTTCCAATGAATGTGTTTGACGCAGTTTCTGCTTGTGGCTATTTCAAGAGGAAACAAACCAAAAATACAAATCTTAGAACTACTTTATTTTGTCAAGTTTCAAGGAGCTAGCACAAACCGTGTTTGATTTAGACTTCCAAACACATCTATCTATATTGGAGGAAATAGAGTGAAACCTAAAAACTCAAACTGTAGTTGGTAACGAACGCTTCATCCTAGAAGAGTGAATATTTGGCAGCTAAGTGGACTTAGTGACCTGATCATTACCACAGAGATCATCAAGATCTGATGAAAAAATATTTGCCGAGTATTCAGAAAACCAGTAGTTTTTTGGAAGCTTGGCACACCTTTCCAATGAATGTGTTTTACGCAGTCTCTGCTTGTTGCTATTTCAACAGGAAACAAACCACAAAGACAGAACTTAGAACTAATTTATTTGTCAAGTTTCAAAGAGCTAGCACAAACCGTGTTTGATTTAGACTTCCAAACACATCTATCTATTGCTGAGGAAATAGAGTGAAACCTAAAAACTCAAACTGTTACTGGTAACGAACGATTCATCCTAGAAGAGTGAATATTGGGCAGCTAAGTGGACTTAGTGAACTGATCATTACCACAGAGATCATCAAGATCGGATGAAGAAAAATTTGCCAATGTATTCAGAAAACCAGTAGTTTTTTGGAAGCTTGGCACTCCTTTCAAATGAATGTGTTTTACGCAGACTCTGCTTGTGGCTATTTCAAGAGGAAACAAACCTCAAAGACAGAACTTAGAACTACTTTATTTTGTCAAGTTTCAAGAAGCTAGCAAAACCGTGTTTGATTAAACTTCCAAAGAATCTATCTATACAGGAGGAAATAGAGTGAAATCTAAAAACTCAAACTGTTCCTGGTAACGAACGCTTCATCCTAGAAGAGTGAATATTGGGCAGCTAAGTGGACTTAGTGAACTGATCATTACCACAGAGATCATGAAGATCAGAAGAAAAAAAATTTGCCGAGTGTTCAGAAAACCAGTAGTTTTTTGGAAGCTTGGCATACCTTTACAATGAATGTGTTTGACGCAGTCTCTGCTTGTGGCTCTTTCAAGAGGAAACAAACCACCAAGACAGAACTTAGAACTACTTTATTTTGTCAAGTTTCAAGGAGCTAGCACAAACCGTGTTTGATTTAGACTTCCAAACACATCTATCTATATAGGAGGAAATAGAGTGAAACCTAAAAACTCAAACTGTAACTGGTAATGAACGCTTCATCCTAGAAGAGTGAATAATGGGCAGCTAAGTGGACTTAGTGAACTGCTCATTACCACAGAGATCATCAAGATGGGATGAAAAAAAATTTGCCGAGTATTCAGAAAATCAGTAGTTTTTTGGAAGCTTGGCACACCTTTCAAATGAATGTGTTTTACGCAGTCTCTCCTTGTGGCTATTTCAACAGAAAACAAACCACAAAGGCAGAACTTAGAACTACTGTATTTTGTCAAGTTTCAAGGACCTAGCACAAACCGTGTTTGATTTAGACTTCCAAACACATCTATCTATATAGGAGAAAATAGAGTGAAACCTAAAAACTCAAACTGTTACTGGTAACGAACGCTTCATCCTAGTAGTGTGAATATTGGGCAGCTAAATGGACTTAGTGAACTGATCATTACCACAGAGATCATCAAGATCGGATGAAAAAATATTTGCCGAATATTCAGAAAACCAGTAGTTTTTGGAAGCTTGGCACACCTTTCCAATGAATGTGTTTGACGCAGTCTCTGCTTGTGGCTATTTCAAGAGGAAACAAACCACAAAGACAGAACTTAGAACTACTTTATTTTGTCAAGTTTCAAGGAGTTAGCACAAACCGTGTTTGATTTAGACTTCCAAACACATCTATCATTATAGGAGGAAATAGAGTGAAAACTAAAAACTCAAACTGTTACTGGTAACGAACGCTTCATCCTAGAAGAGTGAATATTTGGCAGCTAAGTGGACTTAGTGAACTGATCATTACTACAGAGATCATCAAGATCGGATGAAAAAAAATTTGCCGAGTATTCAGAAAACCAGTAGTTTTTTGGAAGCTTGGCACACCTTTCAAATGAATGTGTTTTACGCAGTCTCTGCTTGTGGCTATTTCAAGAGGAAACAAACCACAAGGACAGAACTTAGAAGTACTTTATTTTGTCAAGTTTCAAGGAGCTAGCACAAACCGTGTTTGATTTAGACTTCCAAACACATCTATCTATATAGGAGGAAATAGAGTGAAACCTAAAAACTCAAACTGTTACTGGTAACGAACGCTTCATCCTAGAAGTGTGAATATTGGGTAGCTAAGTGGATTTAGTGAACTAATCATTACCACAGAGATTATCAAGATCGGATGAAAAAAATATTGCCGAGTATTCAGAAAACCAGTAGTTTTTTGGAAGCTTGGCACACCTTTCCCATGAATGTGTTTTATGTAGTCTCTGCTTGTGGCTATTTCAAGAGGAAACAAACCACAAAGAAAGAACTTAGAAGTACTTTATTTTGTCAAGTTTCAAGGAGCTAGCACAAACCGTGTTTGATTTAGACTTCCAAACACATCTATCTATATAGGAGGAAATAGAGTGAAATCTAAAAACTCAAACTTATCCTGGTAACGAACGCTTCACCCTAGAAGAGTGAATATTGGGCAGCTCAGTGGACTTAGTGAAATGATCATTACCACAGAGATCATCAAGATCGGAAGAAAAAAAATTTGCCGAGTATTCAGAAAACCAGTAGTTTTTTGGAAGCTTGGCACACCTTTCCCATGAATGTGTTTTACGCAGTCTCTGCTTGTGGCTATTTCAAGAGGAAAAAATCCACAAAGACAGAACTTAGACGTACTTTATTTTGTCAAGTTTCAAGGAGCTAGCACAAACCGTGTTTGATTTAGACTTCCAAACACATCTATCTATATAGAAGGAAATAGAGTGAAACCTAAACTCAAACTGTTACTGGTAATGAACGCTTCACCCTAGAAGAGTGAATATTGGGCAGCTAATTGGACTTAGTGACCCGATCATTACCACAGAGATCATCAATATCGGATGAAAAAAAATTTTCCGAGTATTCAGAATACCAGTAATTTTTTGGAAGCTTGGCACACCTTTCCAATGAATGTGTTTTACGCAGTCTCTCCTTGTGGCTATTTCAACAAAAAACAAACCACAAAGGCAGAACTTAGAACTACTTTATTTTGTCAATTTTCAAGGAGCTAGCACAAACCGTGTTTGATTTAGACTTCCAAACACATCGATCTATATAGAAGGAAATAGAGTGAAACCTAAAAACTCAAACTGTTACTGGTAACGAACGCTTCATTTTAGAAGAGTGAATATTTTGCAGCTAAGTGGACTTAGTGACCTGATCATTACCACAGAGATCATCAAGATCGGATGAAAAAAAATTTGCCGAGTATTCAGAAAACCAGTAGTTTTTTGGAAGCTTGGCACACCTTTCCAATGAATGTGTTTTATGCAGTCTCTGCTTGTGGCTATTTCAACAGGAAACAAACCACAAAGACAGAACTTAGAACTACTTTATTTGTCAAGTTTCAAAGAGCTAGCGCAAACCGTGTTTGATTTAGACTTCCAAACACATCTATCTATAGAGGAGGAAATAGAGTGAAACCTAAAAACTCAAACTGTTACTGGTATCGAACGCTTCATCCTAGAAGAGTGAATATTGGGCAGCTAAGTGGACTTAGTGAACTGATCATTACCACAGAGATCATCAAGATCGGATGAAAAAAATTTTGCCAAGTGTTCAGAAAACCAGTAGTTTTTTGGAAGCTTGGCACTCCTTTCAAATGAATGTGTTTTACGCAGTCTCTGCTTATGGCTATTTCAAGAGGAAACAAACCACAAAGACAGAACTTTGAAGTACTTTATTTTGTCAAGTTTCAAGGAGCTAGCACAAACCGTGTTTGATTTAGACTTCCATACACATCTATCTATATAGGAAGAAATAGAGTGAAATCTAAAAACTCAAACTGTTCCTGGTAACGAACGCTTCATCCTAGAAGAGTGAATATTGGGCAGCTAAGTGGACTTAGTGAACTGATCATTACCACAGAGATCATCAAGATCGGAAGAAAAAAAATTTGCCGACTGTTCAGAAAACCAGTAGTTTTTTGGAAGTTTGGCATACCTTTACAATGAATGTGTTTGACGCAGTCTCTGCTTGTGGCTCTTTCAAGAGGAAACAAACCACCAAGACATACCTTAGAAGTACTTTATTTTGTCAAGTTTCAAGGAGCTAGCACAAACCGTGTTTGATTTAGACTTCCAAACACATCTATCTATATAGGAGGAAATAGAGTGAAACCTAAAAACTCAAAAGGTTACTGGTACGAACGCTTCATCCTAGAAGAGTGAATATTGGGCAGCTAAGTGGACTTAGTGAACTGATCATTACCACAGAGATCATCAACATCGGATGAAAAAAAGTTTGCAGATAATTCAGAAAACCAGTAGTTTTTGGAAGCTTGGCACACCATTCCATTGAATGTGTTATACACAGTCTCTGCTTGTGGCTATTTCAAGAGGAAACAAACCACAAAGACAGAACTTAGAACTACTTTTTTTTTTTTTTCAAGTTTCAAGGAGCTATCACAAACCGTGTTTGATTTAGACTTCCAAACACATCTATCTATATAGGAGGAAAAAAGTGAAACCTAAAAACTCAAACTGTTACTGGTAACCAACGCTTCATCCTAGAAGAGTGAATATTGGGCAGCTAAGTGTACTTAGTGAACTGATCATTACCACAGAGATCATCAAGATCGGATGAAAAAAAATTATCCGAGTATTCAGAAAACCAGTAGTTTTTTGGAAGCTTGGCACACCTTTCCAATGAATGTGTTTTACGCAGTATCTGCTTGTGGCTATTTCAAGAGGAAACAAACCACAATGACAGAACTTAGAACTACTTTATTTTGTCAAGTTTCAAGTAGCTAGCAAAAACCGTGTTTGATTTAGACTTCCAAACACATCTATCTATATAGGAGGAAATAGAGTGAAACCTAAAAACTCAAACTGTTACTGGTAAGGAACGCTTCATCCTAGAAGTGTGAATATCGGGCAGCTAAGTGGACTTAGTGAACTGATCATTACCACAGAGATCATCAAGATCGGAAGAAAAAAAATTAGCCGAGTATTCAGAAAACCAGTAGTTTTTCGGAAGCTTGGCACACCTTTCCCATGAATGCGTTTTACGTAGTCTCTGCTTGTGGCTATTTCAAGAGGAACAAACCACAAAGACAGAACTTAGAAGTACTTTATTTTTTCAAGTTTCATGGAACTAGCACAAACCGTGTTTGATTTAGACTTCCAAACACATCTATATATAGAGGAGGAAATAGAGTGAAACCTAAAAACTCAAACTGTTACTGGTAACGAACGCTTCATCGTAGAAGAGTGAATATTGGGCAGCTCAGTGGACTTAGTGAACTGATCATTACCACAGAGATCATCAAGATTGGAAGAAAAAAAATTTGCCGAGTATTCAGATAACCAGTAGTTTTTTTGAAGCTTGGCACACCTTTCCCATGAATGTGTTTTACGCAGTCTCTGCTTGTGGCTATTTCAAGAGGAAACAAACCACAAAGACAGAACTTAGAACTACTTTATTTTGTCAAGTTTCAAGGAGCTAGCACAAACCGTGTTTGATTTAGACTTCCAAACACATCTATCTATATAGGAGGAAATAGAGTGAAACCTAAAAACTCAAACTTTTACTGGAAATGAACGCTTCACCCTAGAAGAGTGAATATTGGGCAGCTAAGTGGACTTAGTGACCCGATCATTACCACAGAGATCATCAATATCGGTTGAAAAAAAATTTGTCTGAGTATTCAGAAAACCAGTAGTTTTTTGGAAGCTTGGCACACCTTTCCAATGAATGTGTTTTACGCAGTCTCTCCTTGTGGCTATTTCAACAGGAAACAAACCACAAAGGCAGAACTTAGAAGTACTTTATTTTGTCAAGTTTCAAGGAGCTAGCACAAACCGTGTTTGATTTAGATTCCAAACACATCTATCTATATAGGAGGAAATAGAGTGAAACCTAAAATCTCAAACTGTAACTGGTAACGAACGCTTCATCCTAGAAGAGTGAATATTGGGCAGCTAAGTGGACTTAGTGAACTGATCATTACCACAGAGATCATCAAGATCGGAAAAAAAATTTGCCGAGTATTCAGAAAACCAGTAGTTTTTTGGAAGCTGGCACACCTTTCCCATGAATGTGTTTTATGTAGTCTCTGCTTGTTTCTATTTCAAGAGGAAACAATCCACAAAGACAGAACTTAGACGTACTTTATTTTGTCAAGTTTCAAGGAGCTAGCACAAACCTTGTTTGATTTAGACTTCCAAACTCATCTATCTATATAGAAGGAAATAGAGTGAAACCTAAACTCAAACTGTAACTGGTAATGAACGCTTCACCCTAGAAGAGTGAATATTGGGCAGCTAAGTGGACTTAGTGACCCGATCATTACCACAGAGATCATCAAGATCGGATGAAAAAAAATTTGCCGAGTATTCAGAAAACCAGTAGTTTTTCGGAAGCTTGGCACACCTTTCCCATGAATGCGTTTTACGTAGTCTCTGCTTGTGGCTATTTCAAGAGGAAACAAACCACAAAGACAGAACCTAGAAGTACTTTATTTTGTCAAGTTTCAAGGAACTAGCACAAACCGTGTTTGATTTAGACTTCCAAACACATCTATCTATATAGGAGGAAATAGAGTGAAACCTAAAACTCAAACTGTTACTGGTAATGAACGCTTCATCCTAGAAGAGTGAATATTGGGCACCTAAGTGGACTTAGTGAACTGATCATTACCACAGAGATCATCAAGATCGGATGAAAAAAAATTTGACGAGTATTCAGAAAACTAGTAGTTTTTTTGAAGACTGGCACACCTTTCCAATGAATGTGTTTTACGCAGTCTCTGCTTGTGACTATTTCAACAGGAGACAAACCACAAAGACAGAACTTAGAAGTAGTTTATTTTGTCAAGTTTCAAGGAGCTAGCACAAACCGTGTTTGATTTAGACTTCCAAACACATCTATCTATATAGGAGGAAATAGAGTGAAACCTAAAAACTCAAACTGTAGCTGGTAACAAACGCTTCATCCTAGAAGAGTGAATATTGGGCAGCTAAGTGGACTTAGTGAACTGATCATTACCACAGAGATCATCAAGTTCGGATGAAAAAAAATTTGCCGAGTATTCAGAAAACCAGTAGTTTTTTGGAAGCTTGGCACACCTTTCCAATGAATGTGTTTTACCCAGTCTCTGCTTGTTGCTATTTCAAGAGGAAACAAACCACAAAGACAGAACTTAGAACTACATTATTTTGTCAAGTTTCAAGGAGCTAGCACAAACCGAGTTTGATTTAGACTTCCAAACACATCTATCTATATAGGAGGAAATACAGTGAAACCTAAAAACACAAAAGGTTACTGGTACAAACGCTTCATCCTAGAAGAGTGAATATTGAGCAGCTAAGTGGACTTAGTGAACTGATCATTACCACAGAGATCATCAAGATCGAATGAAAAAAAATTTGCCGAATATTCAGAAAACCAGTAGTTTTTGGAAGCTTGGCACACCTTTCGAATGAATGTGTTTTACGCAGTCTCTGCTTGTGGCTATTTCATGAGGAAACAAACCACAAAGACAGAACTTAGAACTACTTTATTTTTTCAAGTTTCAAGGAGCTAGCACAAACCGTGTTTGATTTAGACTTCCAAACACATCTATCTATATAACAGGAAATAGAGTGAAACCTAAAAACTCAAACTGTTACTGGAATTAACGCTTCATCCTAGAAGTGTGAATATTGGGCAGCTACGTGGACTTAGTGAACTAATCATTACCACAGAGATCATCATGGTCGGATGAAAAAAAAATTGCCGAGTATTCAGAAAACCAGTAGTTTTTTGGAAGCTTGGCACACCTTTCCCATGAATGTGTTTTACGTAGTCTCTGCTTGTGGCTATTTCAAGTAGAAACAAACCACAAAGACAGAATTTAGAAGTACTTTATTTTTTCAAGTTTCAAGGAGCTAGCACAAACCGTGTTTGATTTAGACTTCCAAACACATCTATCTATATAGGAGGAAATTGAGTGAAACCTAAAACCTCAAACTGTTACTGGTAACGAACGCTTCACCCTAGAAGAGTGAATATTGGGCAGCTCAGTTGACTTAGTGAACTGATCATTACCACAGAGATCATCAAGATCGGAAGAAAAAAAATTTGCCGAGTATTCAGAAAACCAGTAGTTTTTTGGAAGCTTGGCACACCTTTCCCATGAATGTGTTTTACGCAGTCTCTGCTTGTGGCTATTTCAAGAGGAAACAAACCACAAAGACAGAACTGAGAACTACTTTATTTGTCAAGTTTCAAGGATCTAGCACAAACCATGTTTGATTTAGACTTCCAAACACATCTATCTATATAGGAGGAAATAGAGTGAAACCTAAAAACTCAAACTGTAGCGGGTAACGAACGCTTCATCCTAGAAGAGTGAATATTGGGGAGCTAAGTGGACTTAGTGAACTGATCATTACCACAGAGATCATCAAGATGGGATGAAAAAATTTTGCCGAGTATTCAGAAAACCAGTAGTTTTTTGGAAGCTAGGCACACCTTTCCAATGAATGTGTTTTACGCCGTCTCTGCTTGTGGCTATTTCAAGAGAAAACAAACCACAAAGACAGAACTTAGAACTACTTTATTTTGTCAAGTTTCAAGGAGCTAGCACAAACCGTGTTTGATTTAGACTTCCAAACACATCTATCTATATAGGAGGAAATAGACTGAAACCTAAAAACTCAAACTGTTACTGGTAACCAACGCTTCATCCTAGAAGTGTGAATATTGGGCAGCTAAGTAGACTTAGTGAACTGATCATTACGATAGAGATCATCAAGATTGGATGAAAAAAAATTTGCCGAGTATTCAGAAAACCAGTAGTTTTTCGGAAGCTTGGCACACCTTTCCCATGAATGCGTTTTACGTAGTCTCTGCTTGTGGCTATTTCAAGAGGAAACAAACCACAAAGACAGAACTTAGAACTACTTCATTTTGTCAAGTTTCAAGGAGCTAGCACAAACCGTGTTTGATTTAGACTTCCAAACACATCTATCTATATAGGAGGAAATAGAGTGAAACCTAAAAATTCAAACAGTTACTGGAAATGAATGCTTCAGCCTAGAAGAGTGAATATTGGGCAGCTAAGTGGACTTAGTGACCCGATCATTACCACAGAGATCATCAATATCGGATGAAAAAAAATTTGCCGAGTATTCAGAAAACCAGTAATTTTTTGGAAGCTTGGCACACCTTTCCAATGAATGTGTTTTACGCAGTCTCTGCTTGTGGCTATTTCAACAGGAAACAAACCACAAAGGCAGAACTTAGAAGTACTTTATTTTGTCAAGTTTCAAGGAGCTAGCACAAACCGTGTTTGATTTAGACTTCCAAACACATCTATCTATATAGGAGGAAATAGAGTGAAACCTAAAACTCAAACTGTAACTGGTAACGATGGCTTCATCCTAGAAGAGTGAATATTGGGCAGCTTAGTGGACTTAGTGAACTGATCATTACCACAGATATCATCAAGATCGGATGAAAAAAAATTTGCCGAGTATTCAGAAAACCAGTAGTTTTTGGAAGCTTGGCACACCTTTCCAATGAATGTGTTTTACGCAGTCTCTGCTTGTGGCTATTTCATGAGGAAACAAACCACAAAGACAGAACTTAGAACTACTTTATTTTATCAAGTTTCAAGGAGCTAGCACAAACCGTGTTTGATTTAGACTTCCAAACACATCTATCTATATAGGAGGAAATAGAGTGAAACCTAAAAACTCAAACTGTTACTGGTAACGAACGATTCAGCCTAGAAGAGTGAATATTGGGCAGCCAAGTGGAATTAGTGAACTGATCATTACCACAGAGATCATCAAGATCGGATGAAAAAAAATTTGCCAATTTTTCAGAAAACCAGTAGTTTTTTGGAAGCGTTGCACACCTTTCCAATGAATGTGTTTTACGCAGTCTCTGCTTGTGGCTATTTCAAGAGGAAACAAACCACAAAGAGAGAACTTAGAAGTAGTTTATTTTGTCCAGTTTCAAGGAGCTAGCACAAACCGTGTTTGATTTAGACTTCCAAACACATCTATCTATATAGGAGGAAATAGAGTGAAACCTAAAAACTCAAACTGATACTGGTAAAGAACGCTTCATCCTAGAAGAGTGAATATTGGGCAGCTAAGTGGACTTAGTGAACTGATCATTACCACAGAGATCATCAAGATCGGATGAAAAAAAATTTGCAAAGTATTCAGAAATCCAGTAGTTTTTTGGAAGCTTGGCACACCTTTCCAATGAATGTGTTTTACGCAGTCTCTGCTTGTGGCTATTTCAAGAGGAAACAAACCACAAAGACAGAACTTAGAACTACTTTATTTGTCAAGTTTCAAGGAGCTAGCACAAACCGTGTTTGATTTATACTTCCAAACACATCTATCTATATAGGAAAAAATAGAGTGAAACCTAAAAACTCAAACTGTAGCGGGTAACGAACGCTTCATCCTAGAAGAGTGAATATTGGGCAGATCAGTGGACTTAGTGAACTGATCATTACCACAGAGATCATCAAGATCGGAAGAAAAAAAATTTGCCGAGTATTCAGAAAACCAGTCGTTTTTTGGAAGATTGGCACACCTTTCCCATGAATGTGTTTTACGCAGTCTCTGCTTGTGGCTATTTCAAGAGGAAACAAACCACAAAGACAGAACTTAGAACTACTTCATTTTGTCAAGTTTCAAGGAGCTAGCACAAACCGTGTTTGATTTAGACTTCCAAACACATCTATCTATATAGGAGGAAATAGAGTGATACCTAAAAATTCAAACTGTTACTGGAAATGAATGCTTCAGCCTAGAAGAGTGAATATTGGGCAGCTAAGTGGACTTAGTGAACTGATCATTACCACAGAGATCATCAATATCGGATGAAAAAAAATTTGCCGAGTATTCAGAAAACCAGTAATTTTTTGGAAGCTTGGCACACCTTTCCAAAGAATGTGTTTTACGCAGTCTCTGCTTGTGGCTATTTCAACAGGAAACAAACCACAAAGGCATAACTTAGAAGTACTTTATTTTGTCAAGTTTCAAGGAGCTAGCACAAACCGTGTTTGATTTAGACTTCCAAACACATCTATCTATATAGGAGGAAATAGAGTGAAACCTAAAACTCAAACTGTAACTGGTAACGATGACTTCATCCTAGAAGAGTGAATATTGGGCAGCTTAGTGGACTTAGTGAACTGATCATTACCACAGATATCATCAAGATCGGATGAAAAAAAATTTGCCGAGTATTCAGAAAACCAGTAGTTTTTTGAAGCTTGGCACACCTTTCCAGTGAATGTGTTTTACGCAGTCTCTGCTTTTGGTTATTTCAAGAGGAAACAAACCACAAAGACAGAACTTAGAACTACTTTATTTTGTCAAGTTTCAAGGAGCTAGCACAAACTGTGTTTGATTTAGACTTCCAAACACATCTATCTATATAGGAGCAAATAGAGTGAAACCTAAAAACTCAAAAGGTTACTGGTAACAAACGCTTCATCCTAGAAGAGTGAATATTGGGCAGCTAAATGGACTTAGTGAAGTGATCATTACCACAGAGATCATCAAGATCGGATGAAAAAAAATTTGCCGAATATTCAGAAAACCAGTAGTTTTTGGAAGCTTGGCACACCTTTCCAATGAATGTGTTTTACGCAGTCTCTGCTTGTGGCTATTTCATGAGGAAACAAACCACAAAGACAGAACTTAGAACTACTTTATTTTGTCAAGTTTCAAGGAGCTAGCACAAACCGTGTTTGATTTAGGCTTCCAAACACATCTATCTATATAGGAGGAAATAGAGTGAAACCTAAAAACTCAAACTGTTACTGGTAACGAACGATTCATCCTAGAAGAGTGAATATTGGGCAGCCAAGTCGACTTAGTGAACTGATCATTACCACAGAGATCATCAAGATCGGATGAAAAAAAATTTGCCAATTATTCAGAAAACCAGTAGTTTTTGGAAGTGTTGCACACCTTTCCAATGAATGTGTTTTACGCAGTCTCTGCTTGTGGCTATTTCAAGAGGAAACAAACCACAAAGACAGAACTTAGAAGTACTTTATTTTTTCAAGTTTCAAGGAGCTAGCACAAACCGTGTTTGATTTAGACTTCCAAACACATCTATCTATATAGGAGGAAATAGAGTGAAACCTAAAATCTCAAACTATTACTGGTAATGAACGCTTCATCCTAGAAGAGTGAATATTGGGCACCTAAGTGGACTAAGTGAACTGATCATTACCACAGAGATCATCAAGATCGGATGAAAAAAAATTTGCCGAGTATTCAGAAAACCAGTAGTTTTTTGGAAGCTTGGCACACCTTTCCAATGAATGTGTTTTACGCAGTCTCTGCTTGTGACTATTTCAACAGGAAACAAACCACAAAGACAGAACTTAGAAGTAGTTTATTTTGTCCAGTTTCAAGGAGCTAGCACAAACCGTGTTTGATTTAGACTTCCAAACACATCTATCTATATAGGAGGAAATAGAGTGAAACCTAAAAACTCAAACTGATACTGGTAAAGAACGCTTCATCCTAGAAGAGTGAATATTGGGCAGCTAAGTGGACTTAGTGAACTGATCATTACCACAGAGATCATCAAGATCGGATGAAAAAAAATTTGCAAAGTATTCAGAAATCCAGTAGTTTTTTTGGAAGCTTGGCACACCTTTCCAATGAATGTGTTTTACGCAGTCTCTGCTTGTGGCTATTTCAAGAGGAAACAAACCACAAAGACAGAACTTAGAACTACTTTATTTGTCAAGTTTCAAGGAGCTAGCACAAACCGTGTTTGATTTAGACTTCCAAACACATCTATCTATATAGGAGGAAATAGAGTGAAACCTAAAAACTCAAACTGTAGCTGGTAACAAACGCTTCATCCTAGAAGAGTGAATATTGGGCAGCTAAGTGGACTTAGTGAACTGATCATTACCACAGAGATCATCAAGATCGGATGAAAAAAAATTTGCCGAGTATTCAGAAAACCAGTAGTTTTTTGGAAGCTTGGCACACCTTTCCAATGAATGTGTTTTACGCAGTCTCTGCTTGTTGCTATTTCAAGAGGAAACAAACCACAAAGACAGAACTTAGAACTACTTTATTTTGTCAAGTTTCAAGGAGCTAGCACAAACCGAGTTTGATTTAGGCTTCCAAACACATCTATCTATATAGGAGGAAATACAGTGAAACCTAAAAACACAAAAGGTTACTGGTACGAACGCTTCATCCTAGAAGAGTGAATATTGAGCAGCTAAGTGGACTTAGTGAACTGATCATTACCACAGAGATCATCAAGATCGGATGAAAAAAAATTTGCCGAATATTCAGAAAACCAGTAGTTTTTGGAAGCTTGGCACACCTTTCGAATGAATGTGTTTTACTCAGTCTCTGCTTGTGGCTATTTCATGAGGAAACAAACCACAAAGACAGAACTTAGAACTACTTTATTTTTTCAAGTTTCAAGGAGCTAGCACAAACCGTGTTTGATTTAGACTTCCAAACACATCTATCATTATAGGAGGAAATAGTGTGAAAACTGAAAACTCAAACTGTTACTGGTAACGAACGATTCATCCTAGAAGAGTGAATATTTGGCAGCTAAGTGGACTTAGTGAACTGATCATTACCACAGAGATCATCAAGATCGGATGAAAAAAAATTTGCCGAGTATTCAGAAAACCAGTAGTTTTTTGGAAGCTTGTCACACCTTTAAAATGAATGTGTTTTACACAGTCTCTGCTTGTGGCTATTCCAAGAGGAAACAAACCACAAAGACAGAACTTAGAAGTACTTTATTTTGTCAAGTTTCAAAGAGCTAGCACAAACCGTGTTTTATTCAGACTTCCATACACATCTATCTATATAGGAGGAAATAGAGTGAAACCTAAAAACTCAAACTGTTACTGGAAACGAACGCTTCATCCTAGGAGTGTGAATATTGGGCAGCTAAGTGGACTTAGTGAACTAATCATTACCACAGAGATCATCAAGATCGGATGAAAAAAAAATTGCCGAGTATTCAGAAAACCAGTAGTTTTTTGGAAGCTTGGCACACCTTTCCCATGAATGTGTTTTACGTAGTCTCTGCTTGTGGCTATTTCAAGAGGAAACAAACCACAAAGACAGAACTTAGAAGTACTTTATTTTTTCAAGTTTCAAGGAGCTAGCACAAACCGTGTTTGATTTAGACTTCCAAACACATCTATCTATATAGGAGGAAATTGAGTGAAACCTAAAAACTCAAACTGTTACTGGTAACGAACGCTTCACCCTAGAAGAGTGCATATTGGGCAGCTCAGTGGACTTAGTGAACTGATCATTACCACAGAGATCATCAAGATAGGAAGAAAAAAAATTTGCCGAGTATTCAGAAAACCAGTAGTTTTTTGGAAGCTTGGCACACCTTTCCCATGAATGTGTTTTACCCATCTCTGCTTGTGGCTATTTCAAGAGGAAACAAACCACAAAGACAGAACTTAGAACTACTTTATTTTGTCAAGTTTCAAGGATCTAGCACAAACCGTGTTTGATTTAGACTTCCAAACACATCTATCTATATAGGAGGAAATAGAGTGAAACCTAAAAACTCAAACTGTAGCTGGTAACGAACGCTTCATCCTAGAAGAGTGAATATTGGGGAGCTAAGTGGACTTAGTGAACTGATCATTACCACAGAGATCATCAAGATCGGATGAAAAAATTTTGCCGAGTATTCAGAAAACCAGTAGTTTTTTGAAGCTTGGCACACCTTTCCAATGAATGTGTTTTACGCAGTCTCTGCTTGTGGCTATTTCAAGAGAAAACAAACCACAAAGACAGAACTTAGAACTACTTTATTTTGTCAAGTTTCAAGGAGCTAGCACAAACCGTGTTTGATTTAGACTTCCAAACACATCTATCTATATAGGAGGAAATAGAGTAAAACCTAAAAACTCAAACTGTTACTGGTAACGAACGCTTCATCCTAGAAGAGTGAATATTGGGCAGCTCAGTGGACTTAGTGAACTGATCATTACCACAGAGATCATCAAGATCGGAAGAAAAAAAATTTGCCGAGTATTCAGAAAACCAGTCGTTTTTTGGAAGATTGGCACACCTTTCCCATGAATGTGTTTTACGCAGTCTCTGCTTGTGGCTATTTCAAGAGGAAACAAACCACAAAGACAGAACTTAGAACTACTTCATTTTGTCAAGTTTTAAGAAGCTAGCACAAACCGTGTTTGATTTAGACTTCCAAACACATCTATCTATATAGGAGGAAATAGAGTGAAACCTAAAAATTCAAACTGTTACTGGAAATGAATGCTTCACCCTAGAAAAGTGAATATTGGGCAGCTAAGTGGACTTAGTGACCCGATCATTACCACAGAGATCATAAATATCGGATGAAAAAAAATTTGCCGAGTATTCAGAAAACCAGTAGCTTTTTGGAAGCTTGGCACACCTTTCCCATGAATGTGTTTTACGTAATCTCTGCTTGTGGCTATTTCAAGAGGAAACAAACCACAAAGGCAGAACTTAGAAGTACTTTATTTTGTCAAGTTTCAAGGAGCTAGCACAAACTGTGTTTGATTTAGACTTCCAAACACATCTATCTATATAGGAGGAAATAGAGTGAAACCTAAAAACTCAAACTGTTACTGGTAACGAACGATTCATGCTAGAAGAGTGAATATTGGGCACCTAAGTGCACTTAGTGAACTGATCATTACCATAGAGATCATCAAGAACGGATGAAAAATAATTTGACGAGTATTCAGAAAACCAGTAGTTTTTTTGAAGACTGGCACACCTTTCCAATGAATGTGTTTTACGCAGTCTCTGCTTGTGACTATTTCAACAGGAAACAAACCACAAAGACAGAACTTAGAAGTACTTTATTTTGTCAAGTTTCAAGGAGCTAGCACAAACCGAGTTTGATTTAGACTTCCAAACACATCTATCTATATAGGAGGAAATACAGTGAAACCTAAAACTCAAAAGGTTACTGGTACGAACGCTTCATCCTAGAAGAGTGAATACTGAGCAGCTAAGTGCACTTAGTGAACTGATCATTACCACAGAGATCATCAAGATCGGATGAAAAAAAATTTGCCGAATATTCAGAAAACCAGTAGTTTTTGGAAGCTTGGCACACCTTTCCTATGAATGTGTTTTACGCAGTCTCTGCTTGTGGCTATTTCATGAGGAAACAAACCACAAAGACAGAACTTAGAACTACTTTATTTTTTCAAGTTTCAAGGAGCTAGCACAAACCGTGTTTGATTTAGACTTCCAAACACATCTATCTATATAGGAGGAAATAGAGTGAAACCTAAAAACTCAAACTGTTACTGGTAACGAACGCTTCATCCTAGAACTGTGAATATTGGGCAGCTAAGTGGACGTAGTGAACTGATCATTACCACAGAGATCATCAAGATCAGATGAAAAAAATTTGCCGAGTATTCAGAAAACCAGTAGTTTTTCGGAAGCTTGGCACACCTTTCCCATGCATGCGTTTTACGTAGTCTCTGCTTGTGGCTATTTCAAGAGGAAACAAACCACAAAGACAGAACTTAGAAGTACTTTATTTTTTCAAGTTTCAAGGAGCTAGCAGAAACCGTGTTTGATTTAGACTTAAAAACACATCTATCTATATAGAAGGAAATAGAGTGAAACCTAAAATCTCAAACTGTTACTGGTAACGAACGCTTCATCCTAGAAGAGTGAATATTGGGCAGCTCAGTGGACTTAGTGAACTGATCATTACCACAGAGATCATCAAGATCGGAAGAAAAAAAATTTGCCGAGTATTCAGAAAACCAGTCGTTTTTTGGAAGCTTGGCACACCTTTCCCATGAATGTGTTTCATGCAGTCTCTGCTTGTGGCTATTTCAAGAGGAAACAAACCACAAAGACAGAACTTAGAACTACTTTATTTTGTCAAGTTTCAAGGAGCTAGCACAAACCGTGTTTGATTTAGACTTCCAAACACATCTATCTATATAGGAGGAAATAGAGTGAAACCTAAAAACTCAAACTGTTACTGGAAATGAATGCTTCACCCTAGAAGAGTGAATATTGAGCAGCTAAGTGGACTTAGTGACCCGATCATTACCACAGAGATCATCAATATCGGATGAAAAAAAATTTGCCGAGTATTCAGAAAACCAGTAATTTTTTAGAAGCTTGGCACACCTTTCCAATGAATGTGTTTTACGCAGTCTCTGCTTGTGGCTATTTCAACAGGAAACAAACCACAAAGGCAGAACTTAGAACTACATTATTTTGTCAAGTTTCAAGGAGCTAGCACAAACTGTGTTTGATTTAGACTTCCAAACACATCTATCTATATAGGAGCGTATAGAGTGAAACCTAAAAACTCAAAAGGTTACTGGTAACAAACGCTTCATCCTCGAAGAGTGAATATTGGGCAGCTAAATGGACTTAGTGAAGTGATCATTACCACAGAGATCATCAAGATCGGATGAAAAAAAATTTGCCGAATATTCAGAAAACCAGTAGTTTTTGGAAGCTTGGCACACCTTTCCAATGAATGTGTTTTACGCAGTCTCTGCTTGTGGCTATTTCATGAGGAAACAAACCACAAAGACATAACTTAGAACTGCTTTATTTTTTCAAGTTGCAAGGAGCTAGCACAAACCGTGTTTGATTTAGACTTCCAAACACATCTATCTATATAGGAGGAAATTGAGGGAAACCTAAAAACTCAAACTATCACTGGTAACGAACGATTCATCCTAGAAGAGTGAATATTGGGCAGCCAAGTGGACTTAGTGAACTGATCATTACCACAGAGATCATCAAGATCGGATGAAAAAAAATTTGCCGATTATTCAGAAAACTAGTAGTTTTTTGGAAGCTTTGCACTCCTTTAAAATGAATGTGTTTTACGCAGTCTCTGCTTGTTTCTATTTCAAGAGGAATCAAACCACAAAGACAGAACTTAGAACTACTTTATTTTGTCAAGTTTCAAGGAAATAGCACAAAACGTGTTTGATTTAGACTTCCAAACACATCTATGTATAGAGGAGGAAATAGAGTGAAACCTAAAAACTCAAACTGTTACTGGTAACGAACGCTTCATCCTAGAAGAGTGAATATTGGGCAGCTAAGTGGACTTAGTGAACTGATCATTACCACAGAGATCATCAAGATCGGATGAAAAAAAATTTGCCAAGTATTCAGAAAACTAGTAGTTTTTTGGAAGCTTGGCTCTCCTTTCCAATGAATGTGTTTTACGCAGTCTCTGCTTGTTTCTATTTCAAGAGGAAACAAACCACAAAGACAGAACTTAGAACTACTTTATTTTGTCAAGTTTCAAGGAACTAGCACAAACCGTGTTTGATTTAGACTTCCAAACACAACTATCTATATAGGAGGAAATAGAGTGAAACCTAAAAACTCAAATTGTTACTGGTAACGAAAGCTTCATCCTAGAAGAGTGAATATTGGGCAGCTCAGTGGACTTAGTGAACTGATCATTACCACAGAGATCATCAAGATCGGAAGAAAAAAATTTTGCCGAGTATTCAGAAAACCAGTAGTTTTTTGGAAGCTTGGCACACCTTTCGCATGAATGTGTTTTACGCAGTCTCTGCTTGTGGCTATTTCAAGAGGAAACAAACCACAAAGACAGAACTTAGAACTACTTTATTTTGTCAAGTTTCAAGGAGCTAGCACAAACCGTGTTTGATTTAGACTTCCAAACACATCTATCTATATAGGAGGAAATTGAGTGAAACCTAAGAACTCAAACTGTTACTGGTAACGAACGCTTCACCCTAGAAGAGTGAATATTGGGCAGCTCAGTGGACTTAGTGAACTGATCATTACCACAGAGATCATCAAGATCGGAAGAAAAAAATTTGCCGAGTATTCAGAAAACCAGTAGTTTTTTGGAAGCTTGGCACACCTTTCCCATGAATGTGTTTTACGCAGTCTCTGCTTGTGGCTATTTCAAGAGGAAACAAACCACAAAGACAGAACTTAGAACTACTTTATTTTGTCAAGTTTCAAGGAGCTAGCACAAACCGTGTTTGATTTAGACTTCCAAACACATCTATCTATATAGGAGGAAATAGAGTGAAACCTAAAAACTCAAACTGTAGCTGGTAACGAACGCTTCATCCTAGAAGAGTGAATATTGGGCAGCTAAGTGGACTTAGTGAACTGATCATTACCACAGAGATCATCAAGATCGGATGAAAAAAAATTTGCCGAGTATTCAGAAAACCAGTAGTTTTGGAAGCTTTCACACCTTTCCAATGAATGTGTTTTACGCAGTCTCTGCTTGTGGCTATTTCAAGAGGAACCAAACCAAAAAGACAGAACTTAGAACTACTTTATTTTGTCAAGTTTCAAGGAGCTAGCACAAACCGTGTTTGATTTAGACTTCCAAACACATCTATCTATATAGGAGGAAATTTAGTGAAACCTAAAAACTCAAAATGTTACTGGTAACGAACGCTTCACCCTAGAAGAGTGAATATTGGGCAGCTCAGTGGACTTAGTGAACTGATCATTACCACAGAGATCATCAAGATCGGATGAAAAAAAATTTGCCGAGTATTCAGAAAACCAGTAGTTTTTTGGAAGCTTGGCACACCTTTCAAATGAATGTGTTTTACGCAGTCTCTGCTTGTGGCTATTTCAAGAGGAAACAAACCACAAAGACAGAACTTAGAAGTACTTTATTTTGTCAAGTTTCAAGGAGCTAGCACAAACTGTGTTTGATTCAGACTTCCATACACATCTATCTCTATAGGAGGAAATAGAGTGAAACCTAAAAACTCAAACTGTAGCTGGTAACGAACGCTTCATCCTAGAAGAGTGAATATTGGGGAGCTAAGTGGACTTAGTGAACTGATCATTACCACAGAGATCATCAAGATCGGATGAAAAAAAATTTGCCGAGTATTCAGAAAACCAGTAGTTTTTTGGAAGCTTGGCACACCTTTCCAATGAATGTGTTTTACGCAGTCTCTGCTTGTGGCTATTTCAAGAGGAAACAAACCACAAAGACAGAACTTAGAACTACTTTATTTTTTCAAGTTTCAGGAGCAGGCACAAACCGTGTTTGATTTAGACTTCCAAACACATCTATCTATATAGAAGGAAATAGAGTGAAACCTAAAAACTCAAACTGTTACTGGTAACGAAGGCTTCATCCTAGAACTGTGAATATTGGGCAGCTAAGTGGACTTAGTGAACTGATCATTACCACAGAGATCATCAAGATCGGAAGAAAAAAATTTGCCGAGTATTCAGAAAACCAGTAGTTTTTTGGAAGCTTGGCACACCTTTCCCATGAATGTGTTTTACGCAGTCTCTGCTTGTTTCTATTTCAAGAGGAAACAAACCACAAAGACAGAACTTAGAACTACTTTATTTTGTCAAGTTTCAAGGAACTAGCACAAAGCGTGTTTGATTTAGACTTCCAAACACATCTATCTATATAGGAGGAAATAGAGTGAAACCTAAAAACTCAAACTGTAGCTGGTAACGAACGCTTCATCCTAGAAGAGTGAATATTGGCGAGCTAAGTGGACTTAGTGAACTGATCATTACCACAGAGATCATCAAGATCGGATGAAAAAAAATTTGCCGAGTATTCAGAAAACCAGTAGTTTTTAGGAAGCTTTCACACCTTTCCAATGAATGTGTTTTACGCAGTCTCTGCTTGTGGCTATTTCAAGAGGAACCAAACCAAAAAGACAGAACTTAGAACTACTTTATTTTGTCAAGTTTCAAGGAGCTAGCACAAACCGTGTTTGATTTAGACTTCCAAACACATCTATCTATATAGAAGGAAATAGAGTGAAACCTAAAAACTCAAACTGTTACTGGTAACGAAGGCTTCATTTTAGAAGAGTGAATATTTGGCAGCTAAGTGGTCTTAGTGACCTGATCATTACCACAGAGATCATCAAGATCGGATGAAAAAATATTTGGCGAGTATTCAGAAAACCAGTAGTTTTTTGGAAGCTTGGCACACCTTTCCAATGAAGGTGTTTTATGCAGTCTCTGCTTTTGGCTATTTCAACAGGAAACAAACCACAAAGACAGAACTTAGAACTACTTTATTTGTCAAGTTTCAAAGAGCTAGCACAAACCGTGTTTGATTTAGACTTCCAAACACATCTATGTATAGAAGAGGAAATAGAGTGAAACCTAAAAACTCAAACTGTTACTGGTAACGAATGCTTCATCCTAGAAGAGTGAATATTGGGCAGCTAAGTGGACTTAGTGAACTGATCATTACCACAGAGATCATCAAGATCGGATGAAAAAAAATTTGCCAAGTATTCAGAAAAATAATAGTTTTTTGGAAGCTTGGCACTCCTTTCCAATGAATGTGTTTTACGCAGTCTCTGCTTGTTTCTATTTCAAGAGGAAACAAACCACAAAGACAGAACTTAGAAGTACTTTATTTTGTCAAGTTTCAAGGAGCTAGCACAAACCGTGTTTGATTTAGACTTCCAAACACATCTATCTATATAGGAGGAAATTGAGTGAAACCTAAAAACTCAAAATGTTACTGGTAACGAACGCTTCACCCTAGAAGAGTGAATATTGGGCAGCTCAGTGGACTTAGTGAACTGATCATTACCACAGAGATCATCAAGATCGGATGAAAAAAAATTTGCCGAGTATTCAGAAAACCAGTAGTTTTTTGGAAGCTTGGCACACCTTTCAAATGAATGTGTTTTACGCAGTCTCTGCTTGTGGCTATTTCAAGAGGAAACAAACCACAAAGACAGAACTTAGAAGTACTTTATTTTGTCAAGTTTCAAGGAGCTAGCACAAACTGTGTTTGATTCAGACTTCCATACACATCTATCTCTATAGGAGGAAATAGAGTGAAACCTAAAAACTCAAACTGTAGCTGGTAACGAACGCTTCATCCTAGAAGAGTGAATATTGGGGAGCTAAGTGGACTTAGTGAACTGATCATTACCACAGAGATCATCAAGATCGGATGAAAAAAAATTTGCCGAGTATTCAGAAAACCAGTAGTTTTTCGGAAGCTTGGCACACCTTTCCAATGAATGTGTTTTACGCAGTCTCTGCTTGTGGCTATTTCAAGAGGAAACAAACCACAAAGACAGAACTTAGAACTACTTTATTTTTTCAAGTTTCAGGAGCAGGCACAAACCGTGTTTGATTTAGACTTCCAAACACATCTATCTATATAGAAGGAAATAGAGTGAAACCTAAAAACTCAAACTGTTAATGGTAACGAAGGCTTCATCCTAGAACTGTGAATATTGGGCAGCTAAGTGGACTTAGTGAACTGATCATTACCACAGAGATCATCAAGATCGGATGAAAAAAAATTTGCCAAGTATTCAGAAAACTAGTAGTTTTTTGGAAGCTTGGCACTCCTTTTTAATGAATGTGTTTTACGCAGTCTCTGCTTGTTTCTATTTCAAGAGGAAACAAACCACAAAGACAGAACTTAGAACTACTTTATTTTGTCAAGTTTCAAGGAACTAGCACAAACCGTGTTTGATTTAGACTTCCAAACACATCTATCTATATAGGAGGAAATAGAGTGAAACCTAAAACTCAAACTGTTACTGGTAACGAACGCTTCATCCTAGAAGTGTGAATATTGGGCAGCTAAGTGGACTTAGTGAACTGATCATTACCACAGAGATCATCAAGATCGGATGAAAAAAAATTTGCCGAGTATTCAGAAAACCAGTAGTTTTTCGGAAGCTTTGCACACCTTTCCCATGAATGCGTTTTACGTAGTCTCTGATTGTGGCTATTTCAAGAGGAAACAAACCACAAAGACAGAACTTAGAAGTACTTTATTTTGTCAAGTTTCAAGGAGCTAGCACACACCGTGTTTGATTTAGACTTCCAAACACATCTATCTATATAGGAGGAAATTGAGTGAAACCTAAAAACTCAAAATGTTACTGGTAACGAACGCTTCACCCTAGAAGAGTGAATATTGGGCAGATCAGTGGACTTAGTGAACTGATCATTACCACAGAGATCACCAAGATCGGATGAAAAACAATTTGCCGAGTATTCAGAAAACCAGTAGTTTTTTGGAAGCTTGGCACAGCTTTCAAATGAATGTGTTTTACGCAGTCTCTGCTTGTGGCTATTTCAAGAGGAAACAAACCACAAAGACAGAACTTAGAAGTACTTTATTTTGTCAAGTTTCAAGGAGCTAGCACAAACTGTGTTTGATTTAGACTTCCATACACATCTATCTCTATAGGAGGAAATAGAGTGAAACCTAAAAACTCAAACTGTAGCTGGTAACGAACGCTTCATCCTAGAAGAGTGAATATTGGGGAGCTAAGTGGACTTAGTGAACTGATCATTACCACAGAGATCATCAAGATCGGATGAAAAAAAATTTGCCGAGTATTCAGAAAACCAGTAGTTTTTTGGAAGCTTGGCACACCTTTCCAATGAATGTGTTTTACGCAGTATCTGCTTGTGGCTATTTCAAGAGGAAACAAACCACAAAGACAGAACTTAGAACTACTTTATTTTTTCAAGTTTCAGGAGCAGGCACTAACCGTGTTTGATTTAGACTTCCAAACACATCTATCTATATAGAAGGAAATAGAGTGAAACCTAAAAACTCAAACTGTTACTGGTAACGAAGGCTTCATCCTAGAACTGTGAATATTGGGCAGCTAAGTGGACTTAGTGAACTGATCATTACCACAGAGATCATCAAGATCGGATGAAAAAAAATTTGCCAAGTATTCAGAAAACTAGTAGTTTTTTGGAAGCTTGGCACTCCTTTCCAATGAATGTGTTTTACGCAGTCTCTGCTTGTTTCTATTTCAAGAGGAAACAAACCACAAAGACAGAACTTAGAACTACTTTATTTTGTCAAGTTTCAAGGAACTAGCACAAACCGTGTTTGATTTAGACTTCCAAACACATCTATCTATATAGGAGGAAATAGAGTGAAACCTAAAACTCAAACTGTTACTGGTAACGAACGCTTCATCCTAGAAGAGTGAATATTGGGCAGCTCAGTGGACTTAGTGAACTGATCATTACCATAGAGATCATCAAGATCGGAAGAAAAAAATTTGCCGAGTATTCAGAAAACCAGTAGTTTTTTGGAAGCTTGGCACACCTTTCCCATGAATGTGTTTTACGCAGTCTCTGCTTGTGGCTATTTCAAGAGGAAACAAACCACAAAGACAGAACTTAGAACTACTTTATTTTGTCAAGTTTCAAGGAGCTAGCACAAACCGTGTTTGATTTAGACTTCCAAACACATCTATCTATATAGGAGGAAATAGAGTGAAACCTAAAACTCAAACTGTTACTGGTAACGAACGCTTCATCCTAGAAGTGTGAATATTGGGCAGCTAAGTGGACTTAGTGAACTGATCATTACCACAGAGATCATCAAGATCGGATGAAAAAAAATTTGCCGAGTATTCAGAAAACCAGTAGTTTTTCGGAAGCTTGGCACACCTTTCCCATGAATGCGTTTTACGTAGTCTCTGATTGTGGCTATTTCAAGAGGAAACAAACCACAAAGACAGAACTTAGAAGTACTTTATTTTGTCAAGTTTCAAGGAGCTAGCACAAACTGTGTTTGATTCAGACTTCCATACACATCTATCTCTATAGGAGGAAATAGAGGGAAACCTAAAACTCAAACTGTTACTGGTAACGAACGCTTCATCCTAGAAGTGTGAATATTGGGCAGCTAAGTGGACTTAGTGAACTGATCATTACCACAGAGATCATCAAGATCGGATGAAAAAAAATTTGCCGAGTATTCAGAAAACCAGTAGTTTTTCGGAAGCTTGGCACACCTTTCCCATGAATGCGTTTTACGTAGTCTCTGATTGTGGCTATTTCAAGAGGAAACAAACCACAAAGACAGAACTTAGAAGTACTTTATTTTGTCAAGTTTCAAGGAGCTAGCACACACCGTGTTTGATTTAGACTTCCAAACACATCTATCTATATAGGAGGAAATTGAGTGAAACCTAAAAACTCAAAATGTTACTGGTAACGAACGCTTCACCCAGAAGAGTGAATATTGGGCAGATCAGTGGACTTAGTGAACTGATCATTACCACAGAGATCACCAAGATCGGATGAAAAACAATTTGCCGAGTATTCAGAAAACCAGTAGTTTTTTGGAAGCTTGGCACACCTTTCAAATGAATGTGTTTTACGCAGTCTCTGCTTGTGGCTATTTCAAGAGGAAACAAACCACAAAGACAGAACTTAGAAGTACTTTATTTTGTCAAGTTTCAAGGAGCTAGCACAAACTGTGTTTGATTTAGACTTCCATACACATCTATCTCTATAGGAGGAAATAGAGTGAAACCTAAAAACTCAAACTGTAGCTGGTAACGAACGCTTCATCCTAGAAGAGTGAATATTGGGGAGCTAAGTGGACTTAGTGAACTGATCATTACCACAGAGATCATCAAGATCGGATGAAAAAAAATTTGCCGAGTATTCAGAAAACCAGTAGTTTTTTGGAAGCTTGGCACACCTTTCCAATGAATGTGTTTTACGCAGTCTCTGCTTGTGGCTATTTCAACAGGAAACAAACCACAAAGGCAGAACTTAGAAGTACTTTATTTTGTCAAGTTTCAAGGAGCTAGCACAAACCGTGTTTGATTTAGACTTCCAAACACATCTATCTATATAGGAGGAAATAGAGTGAAACCTAAAACTCAAACTGTAACTGGTAACGATCGCTTCATCCTAGAAGAGTGAATATTGGGCAGCTTAGTGGACTTAGTGAACTGATCATTACCACAGATATCATCAAGATCGGATGAAAAAAAATTTGCCGAGTATTCAGAAAACCAGTAGTTTTTTGGAAGCTTGGCGCACCTTTCCAGTGAATGTGTTTTACGCAGTCTCTGCTTTTGGCTATTTCAAGAGGAAACAAACCACAAAGACAGAACTTAGAAGTACTTTATTTTGTCAAGTTTCAAGGAGCTAGCACAAACCGTGTTTGATTTAGACTTCCAAACACATCTATCTATATAGGAGGAAATTGAGTGAAACCTAAAAACTCAAAATGTTACTGGTAACGAACGCTTCACCCTAGAAGAGTGAATATTGGGCAGCTCAGTGGACTTAGTGAACTGATCATTACCACAGAGATCATCAAGATCGGATGAAAAAAAATTTGCCGAGTATTCAGAAAACCAGTAGTTTTTTGGAAGCTTGGCACACCTTTCAAATGAATGTGTTTTACGCAGTCTCTGCTTGTGGCTATTTCAAGAGGAAACAAACCACAAAGACAGAACTTAGAAGTACTTTATTTTGTCAAGTTTCTAGGAGCTAGCACAAACTGTGTTTGATTCAGACTTCCATACACATCTATCTCTATAGGAGGAAATAGAGTGAAACCTAAAAACTCAAACTGTAGCTGGTAACGAACGCTTCATCCTAGAAGAGTGAATATTGGGGAGCTAAGTGGACTTAGTGAACTGATCATTACCACAGAGATCATCAAGATCGGATGAAAAAAAATTTGCCGAGTATTCAGAAAACCAGTAGTTTTTTGGAAGCTTGGCACACCTTTCCAATGAATGTGTTTTACGCAGTCTCTGCTTGTGGCTATTTCAAGAGGAAACAAACCACAAAGACAGAACTTAGAACTACTTTATTTTTTCAAGTTTCAGGAGCAGGCACAAACCGTGTTTGATTTAGACTTCCAAACACATCTATCTATATAGAAGGAAATAGAGTGAAACCTAAAAACTCAAACTGTTACTGGTAACGAAGGCTTCATCCTAGAACTGTGAATATTGGGCAGCTAAGTGGACTTAGTGAGCTGATCATTACCACAGAGATCATCAAGATCGGAAGAAAAAAATTTGCCGAGTATTCAGAAAACCAGTAGTTTTTTGGAAGCTTGGCACACCTTTCCCATGAATGTGTTTTACGCAGTCTCTGCTTGTTTCTATTTCAAGAGGAAACAAACCACAAAGACAGAACTTAGAACTACTTTATTTTGTCAAGTTTCAAGGAACTAGCACAAACCGTGTTTGATTTAGACTTCCAAACACATCTATCTATATAGGAGGAAATAGAGTGAAACCTAAAAACTCAAACTGTAGCTGGTAACGAACGCTTCATCCTAGAAGAGTGAATATTGGCGAGCTAAGTGGACTTAGTGAACTGATCATTACCACAGAGATCATCAAGATCGGATGAAAAAAAATTTGCCGAGTATTCAGAAAACCAGTAGTTTTTAGGAAGCTTTCACACCTTTCCAATGAATGTGTTTTACGCAGTCTCTGCTTGTGGCTATTTCAAGAGGAACCAAACCAAAAAGACAGAACTTAGAACTACTTTATTTTGTCAAGTTTCAAGGAGCTAGCACAAACCGTGTTTGATTTAGACTTCCAAACACATCTATCTATATAGAAGGAAATAGAGTGAAACCTAAAAACTCAAACTGTTACTGGTAACGAAGGCTTCATTTTAGAAGAGTGAATATTTGGCAGCTAAGTGGTCTTAGTGACCTGATCATTACCACAGAGATCATCAAGATCGGATGAAAAAATATTTGGCGAGTATTCAGAAAACCAGTAGTTTTTTGGAAGCTTGGCACACCTTTCCAATGAAGGTGTTTTATGCAGTCTCTGCTTTTGGCTATTTCAACAGGAAACAAACCACAAAGACAGAACTTAGAACTACTTTATTTGTCAAGTTTCAAAGAGCTAGCACAAACCGTGTTTGATTTAGACTTCCAAACACATCTATGTATAGAGGAGGAAATAGAGTGAAACCTAAAAACTCAAACTGTTACTGGTAACGAATGCTTCATCCTAGAAGAGTGAATATTGGGCAGCTAAGTGGACTTAGTGAACTGATCATTACCACAGAGATCATCAAGATCGGATGAAAAAAAATTTGCCAAGTATTCAGAAAACTAATAGTTTTTTGGAAGCTTGGCACTCCTTTCCAATGAATGTGTTTTACGCAGTCTCTGCTTGTTTCTATTTCAAGAGGAAACAAACCACAAAGACAGAACTTAGAAGTACTTTATTTTGTCAAGTTTCAAGGAGCTAGCACAAACCGTGTTTGATTTAGACTTCCAAACACATCTATCTATATAGGAGGAAATTGAGTGAAACCTAAAAACTCAAAATGTTACTGGTAACGAACGCTTCACCCTAGAAGAGTGAATATTGGGCAGCTCAGTGGACTTAGTGAACTGATCATTACCACAGAGATCATCAAGATCGGATGAAAAAAAATTTGCCGAGTATTCAGAAAACCAGTAGTTTTTTGGAAGCTTGGCACACCTTTCAAATGAATGTGTTTTACGCAGTCTCTGCTTGTGGCTATTTCAAGAGGAAACAAACCACAAAGACAGAACTTAGAAGTACTTTATTTTGTCAAGTTTCAAGGAGCTAGCACAAACTGTGTTTGATTCAGACTTCCATACACATCTATCTCTATAGGAGGAAATAGAGTGAAACCTAAAAACTCAAACTGTAGCTGGTAACGAACGCTTCATCCTAGAAGAGTGAATATTGGGGAGCTAAGTGGACTTAGTGAACTGATCATTACCACAGAGATCATCAAGATCGGATGAAAAAAAAATTTGCCGAGTATTCAGAAAACCAGTAGTTTTTCGGAAGCTTGGCACACCTTTCCAATGAATGTGTTTTACGCAGTCTCTGCTTGTGGCTATTTCAAGAGGAAACAAACCACAAAGACAGAACTTAGAACTACTTTATTTTTTCAAGTTTCAGGAGCAGGCACAAACCGTGTTTGATTTAGACTTCCAAACACATCTATCTATATAGAAGGAAATAGAGTGAAACCTAAAAACTCAAACTGTTAATGGTAACGAAGGCTTCATCCTAGAACTGTGAATATTGGGCAGCTAAGTGGACTTAGTGAACTGATCATTACCACAGAGATCATCAAGATCGGATGAAAAAAAATTTGCCAAGTATTCAGAAAACTAGTAGTTTTTTGGAAGCTTGGCACTCCTTTCCAATGAATGTGTTTTACGCAGTCTCTGCTTGTTTCTATTTCAAGAGGAAACAAACCACAAAGACAGAACTTAGAACTACTTTATTTTGTCAAGTTTCAAGGAACTAGCACAAACCGTGTTTGATTTAGACTTCCAAACACATCTATCTATATAGGAGGAAATAGAGTGAAACCTAAAACTCAAACTGTTACTGGTAACGAACGCTTCATCCTAGAAGTGTGAATATTGGGCAGCTAAGTGGACTTAGTGAACTGATCATTACCACAGAGATCATCAAGATCGGATGAAAAAAAATTTGCCGAGTATTCAGAAAACCAGTAGTTTTTCGGAAGCTTGGCACACCTTTCCCATGAATGCGTTTTACGTAGTCTCTGATTGTGGCTATTTCAAGAGGAAACAAACCACAAAGACAGAACTTAGAAGTACTTTATTTTGTCAAGTTTCAAGGAGCTAGCACAAACTGTGTTTGATTCAGACTTCCATACACATCTATCTCTATAGGAGGAAATAGAGTGAAACCTAAAACTCAAACTGTTACTGGTAACGAACGCTTCATCCTAGAAGTGTGAATATTGGTCAGCTAAGTGGACTTAGTGAACTGATCATTACCACAGAGAATATCAAGATCGGATGAAAAAAAATTTGCCGAGTATTCAGAAAACCAGTAGTTTTTCGGAAGCTTGGCACACCTTTCCCATGAATGCGTTTTACGTAGTCTCTGATTGTGGCTATTTCAAGAGGAAACAAACCACAAAGACAGAACTTAGAAGTACTTTATTTTGTCAAGTTTCAAGGAGCTAGCACACACCGTGTTTGATTTAGACTTCCAAACACATCTATCTATATAGGAGGAAATTGAGTGAAACCTAAAAACTCAAAATGTTACTGGTAACGAACGCTTCACCCTAGAAGAGTGAATATTGGGCAGATCAGTGGACTTAGTGAACTGATCATTACCACAGAGATCACCAAGATCGGATGAAAAACAATTTGCCGAGTATTCAGAAAACCAGTAGTTTTTTGGAAGCTTGGCACACCTTTCAAATGAATGTGTTTTACGCAGTCTCTGCTTGTGGCTATTTCAAGAGGAAACAAACCACAAAGACAGAACTTAGAAGTACTTTATTTTGTCAAGTTTCAAGGAGCTAGCACAAACTGTGTTTGATTCAGACTTCCATACACATCTATCTCTATAGGAGGAAATAGAGTGAAACCTAAAAACTCAAACTGTAGCTGGTAACGAACGCTTCATCCTAGAAGAGTGAATATTGGGGAGCTAAGTGGACTTAGTGAACTGATCATTACCACAGAGATCATCAAGATCGGATGAAAAAAAATTTGCCGAGTATTCAGAAAACCAGTAGTTTTTTGGAAGCTTGGCACACCTTTCCAATGAATGTGTTTTACGCAGTATCTGCTTGTGGCTATTTCAAGAGGAAACAAACCACAAAGACAGAACTTAGAACTACTTTATTTTTTCAAGTTTCAGGAGCAGGCACTAACCGTGTTTGATTTAGACTTCCAAACACATCTATCTATATAGAAGGAAATAGAGTGAAACCTAAAAACTCAAACTGTTACTGGTAACGAAGGCTTCATCCTAGAACTGTGAATATTGGGCAGCTAAGTGGACTTAGTGAACTGATCATTACCACAGAGATCATCAAGATCGGATGAAAAAAAATTTGCCAAGTATTCAGAAAACTAGTAGTTTTTTGGAAGCTTGGCACTCCTTTCCAATGAATGTGTTTTACGCAGTCTCTGCTTGTTTCTATTTCAAGAGGAAACAAACCACAAAGACAGAACTTAGAACTACTTTATTTTGTCAAGTTTCAAGGAACTAGCACAAACCGTGTTTGATTTAGACTTCCAAACACATCTATCTATATAGGAGGAAATAGAGTGAAACCTAAAACTCAAACTGTTACTGGTAACGAACGCTTCATCCTAGAAGAGTGAATATTGGGCAGCTCAGTGGACTTAGTGAACTGATCATTACCATAGAGATCATCAAGATCGGAAGAAAAAAATTTGCCGAGTATTCAGAAAACCAGTAGTTTTTTGGAAGCTTGGCACACCTTTCCCATGAATGTGTTTTACGCAGTCTCTGCTTGTGGCTATTTCAAGAGGAAACAAACCACAAAGACAGAACTTAGAACTACTTTATTTTGTCAAGTTTCAAGGAGCTAGCACAAACCGTGTTTGATTTAGACTTCCAAACACATCTATCTATATAGGAGGAAATAGAGTGAAACCTAAAACTCAAACTGTTACTGGTAACGAACGCTTCATCCTAGAAGTGTGAATATTGGGCAGCTAAGTGGACTTAGTGAACTGATCATTACCACAGAGATCATCAAGATCGGATGAAAAAAAATTTGCCGAGTATTCAGAAAACCAGTAGTTTTTCGGAAGCTTGGCACACCTTTCCCATGAATGCGTTTTACGTAGTCTCTGATTGTGGCTATTTCAAGAGGAAACAAACCACAAAGACAGAACTTAGAAGTACTTTATTTTGTCAAGTTTCAAGGAGCTAGCACAAACTGTGTTTGATTCAGACTTCCATACACATCTATCTCTATAGGAGGAAATAGAGTGAAACCTAAAACTCAAACTGTTACTGGTAACGAACGCTTCATCCTAGAAGTGTGAATATTGGGCAGCTAAGTGGACTTAGTGAACTGATCATTACCACAGAGATCATCAAGATCGGATGAAAAAAAATTTGCCGAGTATTCAGAAAACCAGTAGTTTTTCGGAAGCTTGGCACACCTTTCCCATGAATGCGTTTTACGTAGTCTCTGATTGTGGCTATTTCAAGAGGAAACAAACCACAAAGACAGAACTTAGAAGTACTTTATTTTGTCAAGTTTCAAGGAGCTAGCACACACCGTGTTTGATTTAGACTTCCAAACACATCTATCTATATAGGAGGAAATTGAGTGAAACCTAAAAACTCAAAATGTTACTGGTAACGAACGCTTCACCCAGAAGAGTGAATATTGGGCAGATCAGTGGACTTAGTGAACTGATCATTACCACAGAGATCACCAAGATCGGATGAAAAACAATTTGCCGAGTATTCAGAAAACCAGTAGTTTTTTGGAAGCTTGGCACACCTTTCAAATGAATGTGTTTTACGCAGTCTCTGCTTGTGGCTATTTCAAGAGGAAACAAACCACAAAGACAGAACTTAGAAGTACTTTATTTTGTCAAGTTTCAAGGAGCTAGCACAAACTGTGTTTGATTTAGACTTCCATACACATCTATCTCTATAGGAGGAAATAGAGTGAAACCTAAAAACTCAAACTGTAGCTGGTAACGAACGCTTCATCCTAGAAGAGTGAATATTGGGGAGCTAAGTGGACTTAGTGAACTGATCATTACCACAGAGATCATCAAGATCGGATGAAAAAAAATTTGCCGAGTATTCAGAAAACCAGTAGTTTTTTGGAAGCTTGGCACACCTTTCCAATGAATGTGTTTTACGCAGTCTCTGCTTGTGGCTATTTCAACAGGAAACAAACCACAAAGGCAGAACTTAGAAGTACTTTATTTTGTCAAGTTTCAAGGAGCTAGCACAAACCGTGTTTGATTTAGACTTCCAAACACATCTATCTATATAGGAGGAAATAGAGTGAAACCTAAAACTCAAACTGTAACTGGTAACGATCGCTTCATCCTAGAAGAGTGAATATTGGGCAGCTTAGTGGACTTAGTGAACTGATCATTACCACAGATATCATCAAGATCGGATGAAAAAAAATTTGCCGAGTATTCAGAAAACCAGTAGTTTTTTGGAAGCTTGGCGCACCTTTCCAGTGAATGTGTTTTACGCAGTCTCTGCTTTTGGCTTTCAAGAGGAAACAAACCACAAAGACAGAACTTAGAAGTACTTTATTTTGTCAAGTTTCAAGGAGCTAGCACAAACCGTGTTTGATTTAGACTTCCAAACACATCTATCTATATAGGAGGAAATTGAGTGAAACCTAAAAACTCAAAATGTTACTGGTAACGAACGCTTCACCCTAGAAGAGTGAATATTGGGCAGATCAGTGGACTTAGTGAACTGATCATTACCACAGAGATCATCAAGATCGGATGAAAAAAAATTTGCCGAGTATTCAGAAAACCAGTAGTTTTTTGGAAGCTTGGCACACCTTTCAAATGAATGTGTTTTACGCAGTCTCTGCTTGTGGCTATTTCAAGAGGAAACAAACCACAAAGACAGAACTTAGAAGTACTTTATTTTGTCAAGTTTCTAGGAGCTAGCACAAACTGTGTTTGATTCAGACTTCCATACACATCTATCTCTATAGGAGGAAATAGAGTGAAACCTAAAAACTCAAACTGTAGCTGGTAACGAACGCTTCATCCTAGAAGAGTGAATATTGGGGAGCTAAGTGGACTTAGTGAACTGATCATTACCACAGAGATTATCAAGATCGGATGAAAAAAAATTTGCCGAGTATTCAGAAAACCAGTAGTTTTTTGGAAGCTTGGCACACCTTTCCAATGAATGTGTTTTACGCAGTCTCTGCTTGTGGCTATTTCAAGAGGAAACAAACCACAAAGACAGAACTTAGAACTACTTTATTTTTTCAAGTTTCAGGAGCAGGCACAAACCGTGTTTGATTTAGACTTAAAACACATCTATCTATATAGAAGGAAATAGAGTGAAACCTAAAAACTCAAACTGTTACTGGTAACGAAGGCTTCATCCTAGAACTGTGAATATTGGGCAGCTAAGTGGACTTAGTGAACTGATCATTACCACAGAGATCATCAAGATCGGATGAAAAAAAATTTGCCAAATATTCAGAAAACTAGTAGTTTTTTGGAAGCTTGGCACTCCTTTCCAATGAATGTGTTTTACGCAGTCTCTGCTTGTTTCTATTTCAAGAGGAAACAAACCACAAAGACAGAACTTAGAACTACTTTATTTTGTCAAGTTTCAAAGAACTAGCACAAACCGTGTTTGATTTAGACTTCCAAACACATCTATCTATATAGGAGGAAATAGAGTGAAACCTAAAACTCAAACTGTTACTGGTAACGAACGCTTCATCGTAGAAGTGTGAATATTGGGCAGCTAAGTGGACTTAGTGAACTGATCATTACCACAGAGATCATCAAGATCGGATGAAAAAAAATTTGCCGAGTATTCAGAAAACCAGTAGTTTTTCGGAAGCTTGGCACACCTTTCCCATGAATGCGTTTTACGTAGTCTCTGATTGTGGCTATTTCAAGAGGAAACAAACCACAAAGACAGAACTTAGAAGTACTTTATTTTGTCAAGTTTCAAGGAGCTAGCACACACCGTGTTTGATTTAGACTTCCAAACACATCTATCTATATAGGAGGAAATTGAGTGAAACCTAAAAACTCAAAATGTTACTGGTAACGAACGCTTCACCGTAGAAGAGTGAATATTGGGCAGATCAGTGGACTTAGTGAACTGATCATTACCACAGAGATCACCAAGATCGGATGAAAAACAATTTGCCGAGTATTCAGAAAACCAGTAGTTTTTTGGAAGCTTGGCACACCTTTCAAATGAATGTGTTTTACGCAGTCTCTGCTTGTGGCTATTTCAAGAGGAAACAAACCACAAAGACAGAACTTAGAAGTACTTTATTTTGTCAAGTTTCAAGGAGCTAGCACAAACTGTGTTTGATTTAGACTTCCATACACATCTATCTCTATAGGAGGAAATAGAGTGAAACCTAAAAACTCAAACTGTAGCTGGTAACGAACGCTTCATCCTAGAAGAGTGAATATTGGGGAGCTAAGTGGACTTAGTGAACTGATCATTACCACAGAGATCATCAAGATCGGATGAAAAAAAATTTGCCGAGTATTCAGAAAACCAGTAGTTTTTTGGAAGCTTGGCACACCTTTCCAATGAATGTGTTTTACGCAGTCTCTGCTTGTGGCTATTTCAACAGGAAACAAACCACAAAGGCAGAACTTAGAAGTACTTTATTTTGTCAAGTTTCAAGGAGCTAGCACAAACCGTGTTTGATTTAGACTTCCAAACACATCTATCTATATAGGAGGAAATAGAGTGAAACCTAAAACTCAAACTGTAACTGGTAACGATCGCTTCATCCTAGAAGAGTGAATATTGGGCAGCTTAGTGGACTTAGTGAACTGATCATTACCACAGATATCATCAAGATCGGATGAAAAAAAATTTGCCGAGTATTCAGAAAACCAGTAGTTTTTTGGAAGCTTGGCGCACCTTTCCAGTGAATGTGTTTTACGCAGTCTCTGCTTTTGGCTATTTCAAGAGGAAACAAACCACAAAGACAGAACTTAGAAGTACTTTATTTTGTCAAGTTTCAAGGAGCTAGCACAAACCGTGTTTGATTTAGACTTCCAAACACATCTATCTATATAGGAGGAAATTGAGTGAAACCTAAAAACTCAAAATGTTACTGGTAACGAACGCTTCACCCTAGAAGAGTGAATATTGGGCAGCTCAGTGGACTTAGTGAACTGATCATTACCACAGAGATCATCAAGATCGGATGAAAAAAAATTTGCCGAGTATTCAGAAAACCAGTAGTTTTTTGGAAGCTTGGCACACCTTTCAAATGAATGTGTTTTACGCAGTCTCTGCTTGTGGCTATTTCAAGAGGAAACAAACCACAAAGACAGAACTTAGAAGTACTTTATTTTGTCAAGTTTCAAGGAGCTAGCACAAACTGTGTTTGATTCAGACTTCCATACACATCTATCTCTATAGGAGGAAATAGAGTGAAACCTAAAAACTCAAACTGTAGCTGGTAACGAACGCTTCATCCTAGAAGAGTGAATATTGGGGAGCTAAGTGGACTTAGTGAACTGATCATTACCACAGAGATCATCAAGAACGGATGAAAAAAAATTTGCCGAGTATTCAGAAAACCAGTAGTTTTTTGGAAGCTTGGCACACCTTTCCAATGAATGTGTTTTACGCAGTCTCTGCGTGTGGCTATTTCAAGAGGAAACAAACCACAAAGACAGAAGTTAGAAGTACTTTATTTTTTCAAGTTTCAGGAGCAGGCACAAACCGTGTTTGATTTAGACTTCCAAACACATCTATCTATATAGAAGGAAATAGAGTGAAACCTAAAAACTCAAACTGTCACTGGTAACGAACGATTCATCCTAGAAGAGTGAATAGTGGGCAGCCAAGTGGACTTAGTGAACTGATCATTACCACAGAGATCATCAAGATCGGATGAAAAAAAATTTGCCGATTATTCAGAAAACTAGTAGTTTTTTGGAAGCTGGGCACTCCTTTAAAATGAATGTGTTTTACGCAGTCTCTGCTTGTTTCTATTTCAAGAGGAAAAAAACCACAAAGACAGAACTTAGAACTACTTTATTTTGTCAAGTTTCAAGGAGCTAGCACAAACCGTGTTTGATTTAGACTTCCAAACACATCTATGTATAGAGGAGGAAATTGAGTGAAACCTAAAACCTCAAACTGTTACTGGTAAGGAACGCTTCACCCTAGAAGAGTGAATATTGGGCAGCTCAGTGGACTTAGTGAACTGATCATTACCACACAGATCATCAAGATCGGAAGAAAAAAATTTTGCCGAGTATTCAGAAACCAGTAGTTTTTTGGAAGCTTGGCACACCTTTCCCATGAATGCGTTTTACGTAGTTTCTACTTGTGGCTATTTCAAGAGGAAACAAACCACAAAGGCAGAACTTAGAAGTACTTTATTTTCTCAAGTTTCAAGGAGCTAGCACAAACCGTGTTTGATTTAGACTTCCAAACACATCTATCTATATAGGAGGAAATAGAGTGAAACCTAAATACTCAAACTGTTACTGGTAACGAACGCTTCATCCTAGAAGAGTGAATATTGGGCAGCTAAGTGGACTTAGTGAACTGATCATTACCACAGAGATCATCAAGATCGGATGAAAAAAAATTTGCCGAGTTTTCAGAAAACAAGTAGTTTTTTGGAAGCTTGGCACACCTTTCCCATGAATGTGTTTTACGCAGTCTCTGCTTGTGGCTATTTCAAGAGGAAACAAACCACTAAGACAGAACTTAGAACTACTTTATTTTGTCAAGTTTCAAGGAGCTAGCACAAACCGTGTTTGATTTAGACTTCCAAACACATCTATCTATATAGGAGGAAATAGAGTGAAACCTAAAAACTCAAACTGTTACTGGTAATGAACGCTTCCCCCTAGAAGAGTGAATATTGGGCAGCTAAGTGAACTTAATGACCCGATCATTACCACAGAGATCATCAATATCGGATGAAAAAAAATTTGCCGAAAATTCAGAAAACCAGTAGTTTTTTGGAAGCTTGGCACACCTTTCCCATGAATGCGTTTTACGTAGTCTCTGCTTGTGGCTATTTCAAGAGGAAACAAACCACAAAGACAGAACTTAGAAGTACTTTATTTTGTCAAGTTTCAAGGAGCTAGCACAAACCGTGTTTGATTTAGACTTCCAAACACATCTATCTATATAGGAGGAAATAGAGTGAAACCTAAAACTCAAACTGTTACTGGTAACGAACGCTTCATCCTAGAAGAGTGAATATTGGGCAGCTAAGTGGACTTAGTGAACTGATCATTACCACAGAGATCATCAAGATCGGATGAAAAAAATTTGCCGAGTTTTCAGAAAACCAGTAGTTGTTTGGAAGCTTGGCACACCTTTCCCATGAATGTGTTTTACGCAGTCTCTGCTTGTGGCTATTTCAAGAGGAAACAAAACACAAAGACAGAATTTAGAACTACTTTATTTTGTCAATTTTCAAGGAGCTAGCAGAAACCGTGTTTGATTTAGACTTCCAAACACATCTATCTATATAGGAGGAAATAGAGTGAAACCTAAAAACTCAAACTGTTACTGGTAACGAACGCTTCATCCTAGAAGAGTGAATATTGGGCAGCTAAGTGGACTTAGTTAACTGATCATTACCACAGAGATCATCAAGATCGGATGAAAAAAAATTTGATGAGTATTCAGAAAACCAGTAGTTTTTTGGAAGCTTGGCACACATTTCCCATGAATGTGTTTTACACAGTCTCTGCTTGTGGTTATTTCAAGAGGAAACAAACCACAAAGACAGAACTTAGAACTACTTTATTTTGTCAAGTTACAAGGAGCTAGCACAAACCGTGTTTGATTAAACTTCCAAACACATCTATCTATATAGGAGGAAATAGAGTGAAACCTAAAAACTCAAACTGTTACTGGTAATGAACGCTTCATCCTAGAAGAGTGAATATTGGGCAGCTAAGTGGACTTAGTTAACTGATCATTACCACAGAGATCATCAAGTTCGGATGAAAAAAATTTGACGGAGTATTCAGAAAACCAGTAGTTTTTTGGAAGCTGGCACACATTTCCCATGAATGTGTTTTACACAGTCTCTGCTAGTGGTTGTTTCAAGAGGAAACAAACCACAAAGACAGAACTTAGAACTACTTTATTTTGTTTGTCAAGTTACAAGGAGCTAGCACAAACCGTGTTTGATTAAACTTCCAAAACACATCTATCTATATAGGAGAAATAGAGTGAAACCTAAAAACTCAAACTGTTACTGGTAACGAACGAGTCATCCTAGAAGAGTGAATATTGGGAGGCTAAGTGGACTTAGTGAACTGATCATTACCACAGAGATCATCAAGATCGGATGAAAAAAAATTTGCCGAGTATTCAGAAAACCAGTAGTTTTTTGGAAGCTTGGCACACCTTTCCAATGAATGTGTTTTACGCAGTCTCTGCTTGTGGCTATTTCAAGAGGAAACAAACCACAAAGACAGAACTTAGAACTACTTTATTTTTTCAAGTTTCAGGAGCAGGCACAAACCGTGTTTGATTTAGACTTCCAAACACATCTATCTATATAGAAGGAAATAGAGTGAAACCTAAAAACTCAAACTGTTACTGGTAACGAAGGCTTCATCCTAGAACTGTGAATATTGGGCAGCTAAGTGGACTTAGTGAACTGATCATTACCACAGAGATCATCAAGATCGGATGAAAAAAAATTTGCCAAATATTCAGAAAACTAGTAGTTTTTTGGAAGCTTGGCACTCCTTTCCAATGAATGTGTTTTACGCAGTCTCTGCTTGTTTCTATTTCAAGAGGAAACAAACCACAAAGACAGAACTTAGAACTACTTTATTTTGTCAAGTTTCAAGGAACTAGCACAAACCGTGTTTGATTTAGACTTCCAAACACATCTATCTATATAGGAGGAAATAGAGTGAAACCTAAAACTCAAACTGTTACTGGTAACGAACGCTTCATCCTAGAAGTGTGAATATTGGGCTGCTAAGTGGACTTAGTGAACTGATCATTACCACAGAGATCATCAAGATCGGATGAAAAAAAATTTGCCGAGTATTCAGAAAACCAGTAGTTTTTCGGAAGCTTGGCACACCTTTCCCATGAATGCGTTTTACGTAGTCTCTGATTGTGGCTATTTCAAGAGGAAACAAACCACAAAGACAGAACTTAGAAGTACTTTATTTTGTCAAGTTTCAAGGAGCTAGCACACACCGTGTTTGATTTAGACTTCCAAACACATCTATCTATATAGGAGGAAATTGAGTGAAACCTAAAAACTCAAAATGTTACTGGTAACGAACGCTTCACCCTAGAAGAGTGAATATTGGGCAGATCAGTGGACTTAGTGAACTGATCATTACCACAGAGATCACCAAGATCGGATGAAAAACAATTTGCCGAGTATTCAGAAAACCAGTAGTTTTTTGGAAGCTTGGCACACCTTTCAAATGAATGTGTTTTACGCAGTCTCTGCTTGTGGCTATTTCAAGAGGAAACAAACCACAAAGACAGAACTTAGAAGTACTTTATTTTGTCAAGTTTCAAGGAGCTAGCACAAACTGTGTTTGATTTAGACTTCCATACACATCTATCTCTATAGGAGGAAATAGAGTGAAACCTAAAAACTCAAACAGTAGCTGGTAACGAACGCTTCATCCTAGAAGAGTGAATATTGGGGAGCTAAGTGGACTTAGTGAACTGATCATTACCACAGAGATCATCAAGATCGGATGAAAAAAAATTTGCCGAGTATTCAGAAAACCAGTAGTTTTTTGGAAGCTTGGCACACCTTTCCAATGAATGTGTTTTACGCAGTCTCTGCTTGTGGCTATTTCAACAGGAAACAAACCACAAAGGCAGAACTTAGAAGTACTTTTTTTTGTCAAGCTTCAAGGAGCTAGCACAAACCGTGTTTGATTTAGACTTCCAAACACATCTATCTATATAGGAGGAAATAGAGTGAAACCTAAAACTCAAACTGTAACTGGTAATGATCGCTTCATCCTAGAAGAGTGAATATTGGGCAGCTTAGTTGACTTAGTGAACTGATCATTACCACAGATATCATCAAGATCGGATGAAAAAAAATTTGCCGAGTATTCAGAAAACCAGTAGTTTTTTGGAAGCTTGGCGCACCTTTCCAGTGAATGTGTTTTACGCAGTCTCTGCTTTTGGCTATTTCAAGAGGAAACAAACCACAAAGACAGAACTTAGAAGTACTTTATTTTGTCAAGTTTCAAGGAGCTAGCACAAACCGTGTTTGATTTAGACTTCCAAACACATCTATCTATATAGGAGGAAATTGAGTGAAACCTAAAAACTCAAAATGTTACTGGTAACGAACGCTTCACCCTAGAAGAGTGAATATTGGGCAGCTCAGTGGACTTAGTGAACTGATCATTACCACAGAGATCATCAAGATCGGATGAAAAAAAATTTGCCGAGTATTCAGAAAACCAGTAGTTTTTTGGAAGCTTGGCACACCTTTCAAATGAATGTGTTTTACGCAGTCTCTGCTTGTGGCTATTTCAAGAGGAAACAAACCACAAAGACAGAACTTAGAAGTACTTTATTTTGTCAAGTTTCAAGGAGCTAGCACAAACTGTGTTTGATTCAGACTTCCATACACATCTATCTCTATAGGAGGAAATAGAGTGAAACCTAAAAACTCAAACTGTAGCTGGTAACGAACGCTTCATCCTAGAAGAGTGAATATTGGGGAGCTAAGTGGACTTAGTGAACTGATCATTACCACAGAGATCATCAAGATCGGATGAAAAAAAATTTGTCGAGTATTCAGAAAACCAGTAGTTTTTTGGAAGATTGGCACACCTTTCCAATGAATGTGTTTTACGCAGTCTCTGCTTGTGGCTATTTCAAGAGGAAACAAACCACAAAGACAGAACTTAGAAGTACTTTATTTTTTCAAGTTTCAGGAGAAGGCACAAACCGTGTTTGATTTAGACTTCCAAACACATCTATCTATATAGAAGGAAATAGAGTGAAACCTAAAACTCAAACTGTCACTGGTAACGAACGATTCATCCTAGAAGAGTGAATAGTGGGCAGCCAAGTGGACTTAGTGAACTGATCATTACCACAGAGATCATCAAGATCGGATGAAAAAAAATTTGCCGATTATTCAGAAAACTAGTAGTTTTTTGGAAGCTGGGCACTCCTTTAAAATGAATGTGTTTTACGCAGTCTCTGCTTGTTTCTATTTCAAGAGGAAAAAAACCACAAAGACAGAACTTAGAAGTACTTTATTTTGTCAAGTTTCAAGGAGCTAGCACACACCGTGTTTGATTTAGACTTCCAAACACATCTATCTAATAGGAGGAAATTGAGTGAAACCTAAAAACTCAAAATGTTACTGGTAACGAACGCTTCACCCAGAAGAGTGAATATTGGGCAGATCAGTGGACTTAGTGAACTGATCATTACCACAGAGATCACCAAGATCGGATGAAAAACATTTGCCGAGTATTCAGAAAACCAGTAGTTTTTTGGAAGCTTGGCACACCTTTCAAATGAATGTGTTTTACGCAGTCTCTGCTTGTGGCTATTTCAAGAGGAAACAAACCACAAAGACAGAACTTAGAAGTACTTATTTTGTCAAGTTTCAAGGAGCTAGCACAAACTGTGTTTGATTTAGACTTCCATACACATCTATCTCTATAGGAGGAAATAGAGTGAAACCTAAAAACTCAAACTGTAGCTGGTAATGAACGCTTCATCCTAGACGAGTGAATATTGGGGAGCTAAGTGGACTTAGTGAACTGATCATTACCACAGAGATCATCAAGATCGGATGAAAAAAAATTTGCCGAGTATTCAGAAAACCAGTAGTTTTTTGGAAGCTGGCACACCTTTCCAATGAATGTGTTTTACGCAGTCTCTGCTTGTGGCTATTTCAACAGGAAACAAACCACAAAGGCAGAACTTAGAAGTACTTTATTTTGTCAAGTTTCAAGGAGCTAGCACAAACCGTGTTGATTTAGACTTCCAAACACATCTATCTATATAGGAGGAATAGAGTGAAACCTAAAACTCAACTGTAACTGGTAACGATCGCTTCATCCTAGAAGAGTGAATATTGGGCAGCTTAGTGGACTTAGTGAACTGATCATTACCACAGATATCATCAAGATCGGATGAAAAAAAATTTGCCGAGTATTCAGAAAACCAGTAGTTTTTTGGAGCTTGGCGCACCTTTCCAGTGAATGTGTTTTACGCAGTCTCTGCTTTTGGCTATTTCAAGAGGAAACAAACCACAAAGACAGAACTTAGAAGTACTTTATTTTGTCAAGTTTCAAGGAGCTAGCACAAACCGTGTTTGATTTAGACTTCCAAACACATCTATCTATATAGGAGGAAATTGAGTGAAACCTAAAAACTCAAAATGTTACTGGTAACGAACGCTTCACCCTAGAAGAGTGAATAGTGGGCAGCCAAGTGGACTTAGTGAACTGATCATTACCACAGAGATCATCAAAATCGGATGAAAAAAAATTTGCCGATTATTCAGAAAACTAGTAGTTTTTGGAAGCTGGGCACTCCTTTAAAATGAATGTGTTTTACGCAGTCTCTGCTTGTTTCTATTTCAAGAGGAAAAAAACCACAAAGACAGAACTTAGAAGTACTTTAATTTTGTCAAGTTTCAAGGAGCTAGCACACACCGTGTTTGATTTAGACTTCCAAACACATCTATCTATATAGGAGGAAATTGAGTGAAACCTAAAAAACTCAAAAATGTTACTGGTAACGAACGCTTCACCCAGAAGAGTGAATATTGGGGAGCTAAGTGGACTTAGTGAACTGATCATTACCACAGAGATCATCAAGATCGGATGAAAAAAAATTTGCCGAGTATTCAGAAAACCAGTAGTTTTTCGGAAGCTTGGCACACCTTTCCCATGAATGCGTTTTACGTAGTCTCTGATTGTGGCTATTTCAAGAGGAAACAAACCACAAAGACAGAACTTAGAAGTACTTTAGTTTTGTCAAGTTTCAAGGAGCTAGCACACACCGTGTTTGATTAGACTTCCAAACACATCTATCTATATAGGAGGAAATTGAGTGAACCTAAAAACTCAAAATGTTACTGGTAACGAACGCTTCACCCAGAAGAGTGAATATTGGGCAGCTCAGTGGACTTAGTGAACTGATCATTACCACAGAGATCATCAAGATCGGATGAAAAAAATTTGCCGAGTATTCAGAAAACCAGTAGTTTTTTGAAAGCTTGGCACACCTTTCAAATGAATGTGTTTTACGCAGTCTCTGCTTGTGGCTATTTCAAGAGGAAACAAACCACAAAGACAGAACTTAGAAGTACTTTATTTTGTCAAGTTTCAAGGAGCTAGCACAAACTGTGTTTGATTCAGACTTCCATACACATCTATCTCTATAGGAGGAAATAGAGTGAAACCTAAAAACTCAAACTGTAGCTGGTAACGAACGCTTCATCCTAGAAGAGTGAATATTGGGGAGCTAAGTGGACTTAGTGAACTGATCATTACCACAGAGATCATCAAGATCGGATGAAAAAAAATTTGTCGAGTATTCAGAAAACCAGTAGTTTTTGGAAGCTTGGCGCACCTTTCCAGTGAATGTGTTTTACGCAGTCTCTGCTTTTGGCTATTTCAAGAGGAAACAAACCACAAAGACAGAACTTAGAAGTACTTTATTTTGTCAAGTTTCAAGGAGCTAGCACAAACCGTGTTTGATTTAGACTTCCAAACACATCTATCTATATAGGAGGAAATTGAGTGAAACCTAAAAACTCAAAATGTTACTGGTAACGAACGCTTCACCCTAGAAGAGTGAATAGTGGGCAGCCAAGTGGACTTAGTGAACTGATCATTACCACAGAGATCATCAAGATCGGATGAAAAAAATTTGCCGATTATTCAGAAAACTAGTAGTTTTTTGGAAGCTGGGCACTCCTTTAAAATGAATGTGTTTTACGCAGTCTCTGCTTGTTTCTATTTCAAGAGGAAAAAAACCACAAAGGCAGAACTTAGAAGTACTTTATTTTGTCAAGTTTCAAGAGCTAGCACACACCGTGTTGATTTAGACTTCCAAACACATCTATCTATATAGGAGGAAATTGAGTGAAACCTAAAAACTCAAAATGTTACTGGTAACGAACGCTTCACCCAGAAGAGTGAATATTGGGCAGATCAGTGGACTTAGTGAACTGATCATTACCACAGAGATCACCAAGATCGGATGAAAAACAATTTGCCGAGTATTCAGAAAACCAGTAGTTTTTTGGAAGCTTGGCACACCTTTCAAATGAATGTGTTTTACGCAGTCTCTGCTTGTTGGCTATTTCAAGAGGAAACAAACCACAAAGACAGAACTTAGAAGTACTTTATTTTGTCAAGTTTCAAGGAGCTAGCACAAACTGTGTTTGATTTAGACTCCATACACATCTATATCTATAGGAGGAAATAGAGTGAAACCTAAAAACTCAAACTGTAGCTGGTAATGAACGCTTCATCTAGAAGAGTGAATATTGGGGAGCTAAGTGGACTTAGTGAACTGATCATTACCACAGAGATCATCAAGATCGGATGAAAAAAAATTTGCCGAGTATTCAGAAAACCAGTAGTTTTTTGGAAGCTTGGCACACCTTTCCAATGAATGTGTTTTACGCAGTCTCTGCTTGTGGCTATTTCAACAGGAAACAAACCCAAAAGGCAGAACTTAGAAGTACTTTATTTTGTCAAGTTTCAAGGAGCTAGCACAAACCGTGTTTGATTTAGACTTCCAAACACATCTATCTATATAGGAGGAAATAGAGTGAAACCTAAAACTCAAACTGTAACTGGTAACGATCGCTTCTATCCTAGAAGAGTGAATATTGGGCAGCTTAGTGGACTTAGTGAACTGATCATTACCACAGATATCATCAAGATCGGATGAAAAAAAATTTGCCGAGTATTCAGAAAACCAGTAGTTTTTTGGAAGCTTGGCGCACCTTTCCAGTGAATGTGTTTTACGCAGTCTCTGCTTTTGGCTATTTCAAGAGGAAACAAACCACAAAGACAGAACTTAGAAGTACTTTATTTGTCAAGTTTCAAGGAGCTAGCACAAACCGTGTTTGATTTAGACTTCCAAACACATCTATCTATATAGGAGGAAATTGAGTGAAACCTAAAAAACTCAAAATGTTTACTGGTAACGAACGCTTCACCCTAGAAGAGTGAATATTGGGCAGCTCAGTGGACTTAGTGAACTGATCATTACCACAGAGATCATCAAGATCGGATGAAAAAAATTTGCCGAGTATTCAGAAAACCAGTAGTTTTTTGGAAGCTTGGCACACCTTTCAAATGAATGTGTTTTACGCAGTCTCTGCTTGTGGCTATTTCAAGAGGAAACAAACCACAAAGACAGAACTTAGAAGTACTTTATTTTGTCAAGTTTCTAGGAGCTAGCACAAACTGTGTTTGATTCCAGACTTCCATACACATCTATCTCTATAGGAGGAAATAGAGTGAAACCTAAAAACTCAAACTGTAGCTGGTAACGAACGCTTCATCCTAGAAGAGTGAATATTGGGGAGCTAAGTGGACTTAGTGAACTGATCATTACCACAGAGATCATCAAGATCGGATGAAAAAAAATTTGCCGAGTATTCAGAAAACCAGTAGTTTTTTGGAAGCTTGGCACACCTTTCCAATGAATGTGTTTTACGCAGTCTCTGCTTGTGGCTATTTCAAGAGGAAACAAACCACAAAGACAGAACTTAGAAGTACTTTATTTTTCAAGTTTCAGGAGCAGGCACAAACCGTGTTTGATTTAGACTTCCAAACACATCTATCTATATAGAAGGAAATAGAGTGAAACCTAAAAACTCAAACTGTCACTGGTAACGAACGATTCATCCTAGAAGAGTGAATAGTGGGCAGCCAAGTGGACTTAGTGAACTGATCATTACCACAGAGATCATCAAGATCGGATGAAAAAAAATTTGCCGATTATTCAGAAAACTAGTAGTTTTTTGGAAGCTGGGCACTCCTTTAAAATGAATGTGTTTTACGCAGTCTCTGCTTGTTTCTATTTCAAGAGGAAAAAACCACAAAGACAGAACTTAGAACTACTTTATTTTGTCAAGTTTCAAAAAGCTAGCACAAACCGTGTTTGATTTAGACTTCCAAACACATCTATGTATAGAGGAGGAAATTGAGTGAAACCTAA
>NW_027516066.1:0-66179 GCF_048772815.1 Callospermophilus lateralis
AAACTGAGAACTCCTTTTTTTGTCAAGTTTAAAAGAGCTACTACAAACCATGTTGGATTTAGAGTTAAAATTCATCTCTCTATATAGGAGAGATGAGAGTGAAACCTAAATATAAAAACTGCTACTGTAGACGAACGCTTCAAACTAGAAGATCACAATTTGGTGAGCCAAGTGGGATTTGTGTACTGATCATTACCACCACGTATCATCAAGATTGTGTGAAAAAATATTAGCTGTTATTTCGGAAACTAGTAATTTCATAGACTCTTGGCAACCCCTCTCAATGAAAGTGCTTTTCCACAGTCTGTGCCTAAGGCTACTTGAAAAGGAAAGAGGCCATAGAGACAAAACTGAAAACTCCTTTATTTTTTCAAGTTTCAAAGAGCTACTACAAACCATGTTGGATTTCGAGTTCCAAATTCATCAATCTATATAAGAGAGAACAGAGTGAAACCTACATATAAAAACTGCTGCTGTAGGTGAACGCTTCAACCCTAGAAGAACACAATTTGGTGAGCCAAGTGGGATTTGTGTACTGATCATTACCACCACGTATCATCAAGATTGGGTGAAAAAATATTTGCTGGTATTTCGGAAACTCGTTATTTCTTAGAAGCTTGGCAACCCTCTCAATGAAAGTGCTTTTCCACAAACTGTGTCTAGGGCTACTTGAAGAGGAAACAACCCATAGAGACTAAACTGAGAACTTCTTTATTTTCTCAAGTTTCAAAGAGCTACTAAAAACCATGTTGGATTTAGAGTTCCAAATTCATCTATCTATATAGGAGAGAACAGAGGGAAACCTAAATATAAAAACTCCTACTGTAGACGAACGTTTCAACCTAGAAGAACAAAATTTGGTGAGCCAATTGGGATTTGTGTACTGATCATTACCCGCAAGAATCATCAAGATTGGGTGAAAAAAATATTTGCTTGTATTTCGGTAACTCGTTATTTCTTAGAAGCTTGGCAACACCTCTGAATGAAAGTGCTTTTCCACAGTCTGTGCCTAAGTCTACTTGAAGAGGAAACAAACCATAGAGACAAAACTGACAACCCCTTTATTTTGTCAAGTTTCAAAGAGCTACTACAAACCATGTTGGATTTAGAGTTCCAAATTCATCAATCTATATAGGAGAGATGAGAGTGAAACCTAAATATAAAAACTGATACTGTAGACGAATGATTCAACCTAGAAGAACAAAATTTGGTGAGCCAAGTGGGATTTGTGTACTGATCATTACCACCAAGTATTATCAAGATTGCGTGAAAAAATATTTGCTGTATTTCGGAAACTCGTTATTCTTAGAAGCTTGGCAACCCTCTCAATGAAAGTACTTTCCACAGTCTGTGCCTAGGGCTACTTGAAGAGGAAACAAACCATAGAGACTAAACTGAGAACTCCTTTATTTTCTCAAGTTTCAAAGAGCTACTAAAAACCATGTTGGATTTAGAGTTCCAAATTCATCTATCTAGATAGGAGAGAACAGTGTGAAACCTATATATAAAAACTGCTGCTGTAGGTGAACGTTTCAACCTAGAAGAACAAAATTTGGTGAGCCTAGTGGGATTTGTGTAGTGATCATTACCCGCAAGAATCATCAAGATTGGGTGATTAAATATTTGCTGGTATTTCGGAAACTCGTTATTTCTTAGAAGCTTGGCAACCCCTCTCAATGAAAGTGCTTTTCCACAGTCTGTGCCTAGGGCTACATGAAGAGGAAACAAAACATAGAGACAAAACTGAGAACTCTTTTATTTTGTCAAGTTTCAAAGAGCTACTACAAACCATGTTGGATTTAGTGTTCCAAATTCATCAATCTATATAGGAGAGATGAGAGTGAAACCTAAATATAAAAACTGATACTGTAGCCGAACGCTTCAACCTAGAAGAACAAAATTTGGTGAGCCAAGTGGGATTTGTGTACTGATCATTACCACCACGTATTATCAATATTGCCTTAAAAAAATATTTGCTGGTATTTCGGAAACTCGTTATTTCTTAGAAGCTTGGCAACCCCTCTCAATTAAAGTACTTTTCCAAAGTCTGTGCCTAGGGCTACTTGAAGAGGAAACAAACCATAGAGACTAAACTGAGAACTCCTTTATTTTCTCAAGTTTCAAAGAGCTACTAAAAACCATGTTGGATTTAGAGTCCAAATTCATCTATCTATATAGGAGAGAACAGAGGGAAACCTACATATAAAAACTGCTGCTGTAGGTGAACGTTTCAACCTAGAAGAACAAAATTTGGTGAGCCAAGTGGGATTTGTGTACTGATCATTACCCGCAAGAATCATCAAGATTGGGTGAATAAATATTTGCTGGTATTTCGGAAACTCGTTATTTCTTTGAAGCTTGGCAACCCCTCTCAATGAAAGTGCTTTTCCACAGTGTGTGCCTACGGCTATTTGAAGAGGAAACAAACCATAGAGACAAAACTGAGAACTCCTTTATTTTGTCAAGTTTCAAAGAGCTACTACAAACCATGTTGGATTTAGAGTTCCAAATTCATCTATCTATATAGGAGAGAACAGTGTAAAACCTAAATATAAAAACTGCTACTGTAGACGAACGCTTCAACCTAGAAGAACACAATTTGGTGACCCAAGTGGGATTTGTGTACTGATCATTTCCACCACGTATCATCAAGATTGGGTGAAAAAATATTTGCTGGTATTTCGGAAACTCGTTATTTCTTAGAAGCTTGGCAACCCCTCTCAATGAAAGTGCTTTTCCACAGTCTGTGCGTAGGGCTACTTGAAGAGGAAACAAACCATAGAGACAAAACTGAGAACTCCTTTTTTTGTCAAGTTTAAAAGAGCTACTACAAACCATGTTGGATTTAGAGTTAAAATTCATCTCTCTATATAGGAGAGATGAGAGTGAAACCTAAATATAAAAACTGCTACTGTAGACGAACGCTTCAAACTAGAAGATCACAATTTGGTGAGCCAAGTGGGATTTGTGTACTGATCATTACCACCACGTATCATCAAGATTGTGTGAAAAAATATTAGCTGTTATTTCGGAAACTAGTAATTTCATAGACTCTTGGCAACCCCTCTCAATGAAAGTGCTTTTCCACAGTCTGTGCCTAAGGCTACTTGAAAAGGAAAGAGGCCATAGAGACAAAACTGAAAACTCCTTTATTTTTTCAAGTTTCAAAGAGCTACTACAAACCATGTTGGATTTCGAGTTCCAAATTCATCAATCTATATAAGAGAGAACAGAGTGAAACCTACATATAAAAACTGCTGCTGTAGGTGAACGCTTCAACCTAGAAGAACACAATTTGGTGAGCCAAGTGGGATTTGTGTACTGATCATTACCACCAAGTATTATCAAGATTGCGTGAAAAAATATTTGCTGGTATTTCGGAAACTCGTTATTTCTTAGAAGCTTGGCAACCCCTCTCAATGAAAGTACTTTCACAGTCTGTGCCTAGGGCTACTTGAAGAGGAAACAAACCATAGAGACTAAACTGAGAACTCCTTTATTTTCTCAAGTTTCAAAGAGCTACTAAAAACCATGTTGGATTTAGAGTTCCAAATTCATCTATCTAGATAGGAGAGAACAGTGTGAAACCTACACATAAAAACTGCTGCTGTAGGTGAACGTTTCAACATAGAAGAACAAAATTTGGTGAGCCTAGTGGGATTTGTGTAGTGATCATTACCCGCAAGAATCATCAAGATTGGGTGAATAAATATTTGCTGGTATTTCGGAAACTCGTTATTTCTTAGAAGCTTGGCAACCCCTCTCAATGAAAGTGCTTTTCCACAGTCTGTGCCTAGGGCTACATGAAGAGGAAACAAAACATAGAGACAAAACTGAGAACTCCTTTATTTTGTCAAGTTTCAAAGAGCTACTACAAACCATGTTGGATTTAGTGTTCCAAATTCATCAATCTATATAGGAGAGATGAGAGTGAAACCTAAATATAAAAACTGATACTGTAGCCGAACGCTTCAACCTAGAAGAACAAAATTTGGTGAGCCAAGTGGGATTTGTGTACTGATCATTACCACCATGTATTATCAATATTGCCTTAAAAAATATTTGCTGGTATTTCGGAAACTCGTTATTTCTTAGAAGCTTGGCAACCCCTCTCAATTAAAGTACTTTTCCAAAGTCTGTGCCTAGGGCTACTTGAAGAGGAAACAAACCATAGAGACTAAACTGAGAACTCCTTTATTTTCTCAAGTTTCAAAGAGGTACTAAAAACCATGTTGGATTTAGAGTCCAAATTCATCTATCTATATAGGAGAGAACAGAGGGAAACCTACATATAAAAACTGCTGCTGTAGGTGAACGTTTCAACCTAGAAGAACAAAATTTGGTGAGCCAAGTGGGATTTGTGTACTGATCATTACCCGCAAGAATCATCAAGATTGGGTGAATAAATATTTGCTGGTATTTCGGAAACTCGTTATTTCTTTGAAGCTTGGCAACCCCTCTCAATGAAAGTGCTTTTCCACAGTGTGTGCCTACGGCTACTTGAAGAGGAAACAAACCATAGAGACAAAACTGAGAACTCCTTTATTTTGTAAAGTTTCAAAGAGCTACTACAAACCATGTTGGATTTAGAGTTCCAAATTCATCTATCTATATAGGAGAGAACAGTGTAAAACCTAAATATAAAAACTGCTACTGTAGACGAACGCTTCAACCTAGAAGAACACAATTTGGTGACCCAAGTGGGATTTGTGTACTGATCATTTCCGCCACGTATCATCAAGATTGGGTGAAAAAATATTTGCTGGTATTTCGGAAACTCGTTATTTCTTAGAAGCTTGGCAACCCCTCTCAATGAAAGTGCTTTTCCACAGTCTGTGCTTAGGGCTACTTGAAGAGGAAACAAACCATAGAGACAAAATTGAGAACTCCTTTTTTTGTCAAGTTTAAAAGAGCTACTACAAACCATGTTAGATTTAGAGTTAAAATTCATCTCTCTATATAGGAGAGATGAGAGTGAAACCTAAATATAAAAACTGCTACTGTAGACGAACGCTTCAAACTAGAAGATCACAATTTGGTGAGCCAAGTGGGATTTGTGTACTGATCATTACCACCACGTATCATCAAGATTGTGTGAAAAAATATTAGCTGTTATTTCGGAAACTAGTAATTTCATAGACTCTTGGCAACCCCTCTCAATGAAAGTGCTTTTCCACAGTCTGTGCCTAAGGCTACTTGAAAAGGAAAGAGGCCATAGAGACAAAACTGAAAACTCCTTTATTTTTTCAAGTTTCAAAGAGCTACTACAAACCATGTTGGATTTCGAGTTCCAAATTCATCAATCTATATAAGAGAGAACAGAGTGAAACCTAAATATAAAAACTGCTACTGTAGACGAACGTTTCAACCTAGAAGAACACAATTTGGTGACCCAAGTGGGATTTGTGTACTGATCATTTCCACCACGTATCATCAAGATCGGGTGAAAAAATATTTGCTGGTGTTTCGGAAACTCGTTATTTCTTAGAAGCTTGGCAACCCCTCTCAATGTAAGTGCTTTTTCACAGTCTGTGCCTAGGACTACTTGAAGAGGAAACAAACCATAGAGACAAACCTGAGAACTCTTTTATTTTGTCAAGTTTCAAATAGCTACTACAAACCATGTTGGATTTAGAGTTCCAAATTCATCTATCTATGTAAGAGAAAACAGAGTGAAACCTACATATAAAAACTGCTGCTGTAGATGAACGCTTCAACCTAGAAGAACGCAATGTGGTGAGCCAAGTGGGATTTGTGTACTGATCATTAACACCACGTATCATCAAGATTGTTTGAGACAATATTTGCTGGTATTTCGGAAACTCGTTATTTCTTAGAAGCTTGGCAACCGCTTTCAATGGAAGTGCTTTTCCACAGTCTGTGCCTAGGGCTACTTGAAGAGGAAACAAACCGTAGAGACAAAACTGAGAACTCCTTTATTTTGTCAAGTTTCAAAGAGCTACTACAAACTCTGTTGGATTTAGAGTTCCAAATTCATGTATCTGTATAGGAGAGAACAGAGGGAAACCTAAATATAAAAACTGCTACTGTAGACGAACGCCTCAACCTAAAAGAACACTATTTGGTGAGCCAAGTGGGATTTGTATACTGATCATTACCACCAAGAATCATCAAGATTGGGTGAAAAAATATTTGCTGGTATTTCGGAAACTCGTTATTTCTTAGAAGCTTGGCAACCCCTCTCAATGAAAGTGCTTTTCCACAGTCTGTGCCTAGGGCTACTTGAAGAGGAAACAAACCATAGAGACTAAACTGAGAACTCCTTTATTTTCTCAAGTTTCAAAGAGCTACTAAAAACCATGTTGGATTTAGAGTCCAAATTCATCTATCTATATAGGAGAGAACAGAGGGAAACCTAAATATAAAAACTGCTACTGTAGACGAACGTTTCAACCTAGAAGAACAAAATTTGGTGAGCCAAGTGGGATTTGTGTACTGATCATTACCCGCAAGAATCATCAAGTTTGGGTGAAAAAATATTTGTTGGTATTTCGCTAACTCGTTATTTCTTAGAAGATTGCCAACACCTCTGAATGAAAGTGCTTTTCCACAGTCTGTGCCTAAGTCTACTTGAAGAGGAAACAAACCATAGAGACAAAACTGACAACTCCTTTATTTTGTCAAGTTTCAAAGAGCTACTACAAACCATGTTGGATTTAGAGTTCCAAATTCATCAATCTATATAGGAGAGATGAGAGTGAAACCTAAATATAAAAACTGATACTGTAGCCGAACGCTTCAACCTAGAAGAACAAAATTTGGTGAGCCAAGTGGGATTTGTGTACTGATCATTACCACCACGTATTATCAATATTGCGTTAAAAAATATTTGCTGGTATTTCGGAAACTCGTTATTTCTTAGAAGCTTGGCAACCCCTCTCAATTAAAGTACTTTTCCAAAGTCTGTGCCTAGGGCTACTTGAAGAGGAAACAAACCATAGAGACTAAACTGAGAACTCCTTTATTTTCTCAAGTTTCAAAGAGCTACTAAAAACCATGTTGGATTTAGAGTCCAAATTCATCTATCTATATAGGAGAGAACAGAGGGAAACCTACATATAAAAACTGCTGCTGTAGGTGAACGTTTCAACCTAGAAGAACAAAATTTGGTGAGCCAAGTGGGATTTGTGTACTGATCATTACCCGCAAGAATCATCAAGATTGGGTGAATAAATATTTGCTGGTATTTCGGAAACTCGTTATTTCTTTGAAGCTTGGCAACCCCTCTCAATGAAAGTGCTTTTCCACAGTGTGTGCCTACGGCTACTTGAAGAGGAAACAAACCATAGAGACAAAACTGAGAACTCCTTTATTTTGTCAAGTTTCAAAGAGCTACTACAAACCATGTTGGATTTAGAGTTCCAAATTCATCTATCTATATAGGAGAGAACAGTGTAAAACCTAAATATAAAAACTGCTACTGTAGACGAACGCTTCAACCTAGAAGAACACAATTTGGTGACCCAAGTGGGATTTGTGTACTGATCATTTCCACCACGTATCATCAAGATTGGGTGAAAAAATATTTGCTGGTGTTTCGGAAACTCGTTATTTCTTAGAAGCTTGGCAACCCCTCTCAATGAAAGTGCTTTTCCACAGTCTGTGCCTAGGGCTACTTGAAGAGGAAACAAACCATAGAGACTAAACTGAGAACTCCTTTATTTTCTCAAGTTTCAAAGAGCTACTAAAAACCATGTTGGATTTAGAGTTCCAAATTCATCTATCTAGATAGGAGAGAACAGTGTGAAACCTACATATAAAAACTGCTGCTGTAGGTGAACGTTTCAACCTAGAAGAACAAAATTTGGTGAGCCTAGTGGGATTTGTGTAGTGATCATTACCCGCAAGAATCATCAAGATTGGGTGAATAAATATTTGCTGGTATTTCGAAAACTCGTTATTTCTTAGAAGCTTGGCAACCCCTCTCAATGAAAGTGCTTTTCCACAGTCTGTGCCTAGGGCTACATGAAGAGGAAACAAAACATAGAGACAAAACTGAGAACTCCTTTATTTTGTCAAGTTTCAAAGAGCTACTACAAACCATGTTGGATTTAGTGTTCCAAATTCATCAATCTATATAGGAGAGATGAGAGTGAAACCTAAATATAAAAACTGATACTGTAGCCGAACGCTTCAACCTAGAAGAACAAAATTTGGTGAGCCAAGTGGGATTTGTGTACTGATCATTACCACCACGTATTATCAATATTGCGTTAAAAAATATTTGCTGGTATTTTGGAAACTCGTTATTTCTTAGAAGCTTGGCAACCCCTCTCAATTAAAGTACTTTTCCAAAGTCTGTGCCTAGGGCTACTTGAAGAGGAAACAAACCATAGAGACTAAACTGAGAACTCCTTTATTTTCTCAAGTTTCAAAGAGCTACTAAAAACCATGTTGGATTTAGAGTTCCAAATTCATCTATCTAGATAGGAGAGAACAGTGTGAAACCTACATATAAAAACTGCTGCTGTAGGTGAACGTTTCAACCTAGAAGAACAAAATTTGGTGAGCCTAGTGGGATTTGTGTAGTGATCATTACCCGCAAGAATCATCAAGATTGGGTGAATAAATATTTGCTGGAATTTCGGAAACTCGTTATTTCTTAGAAGCTTGGCAACCCCTCTCAATGAAAGTGCTTTTCCACAGTCTGTGCCTAGGGCTACGTGAAGAGGAAACAAAACATAGAGACAAAACTGAGAACTCCTTTATTTTGTCAAGTTTCAAAGAGCTACTACAAACCATGTTGGATTTAGTGTTCCAAATTCATCAATCTATATAGGAGAGATGAGAGTGAAACCTAAATATAAAAACTGATACTGTAGCCGAACGCTTCAACCTAGAAGAACAAAATTTGGTGAGCCAAGTGGGATTTGTGTACTGATCATTACCACCACGTATTATCAATATTGCGTTAAAAAATATTTGCTGGTATTTCGAAAACTCGTTATTTCTTAGAAGCTTGGCAACACCTCTCAATTAAAGTACTTTTCCAAAGTCTGTGCCTAGGGCTACTTGAAGAGGAAACAAACCATAGAGACTAAACTGAGAACTCCTTTATTTTCTCAAGTTTCAAAGAGCTACTAAAAACCATGTTGGATTTAGAGTTCCAAATTCATCTATCTATATAGGAGAGAACAGTGTGAAACCTACATATAAAAAGTGCTGCTGTAGGTGAACGTTTTAACCTAGAAGAACAAAATTTGGTGAGCCAAGTGGGATTTGTGTACTGATCATTACCACCACATATCATCAAGATTGGGTGAATAAATATTTGCTGGTATTTCGGAAACTCGTTATTTCTTTGAAGCTTGGCAACCCCTCTCAATGAAAGTGCTTTTCCACAGTGTGTGCCTACGGCTACTTGAAGAGGAAACAAACCATAGAGACAAAACTGAGAACTCCTTTATTTTGTCAAGTTTCAAAGAGCTACTACAAACCATGTTGGATTTAGAGTTCCAAATTCATCTATCTATATAGGAGAGAACAGTGTGAAACCTAAATATAAAAACTGCTACTGTAGACGAACGTTTCAACCTAGAAGAACACAATTTGGTGACCCAAGTGGGATTTGTGTACTGATCATTTCTACCACGTATCATCAAGATCGGGTGAAAAAATATTTGCTGGTGTTTCGGAAACTCGTTATTTCTTAGAAGCTTGGCAACCCCTCTCAATGTAAGTGCTTTTTCACAGTCTGTGCCTAGGACTACTTGAAGAGGAAACAAACCATAGAGACAAACCTGAGAACTCTTTTATTTTGTCAAGTTTCAAATAGCTACTACAAACCATGTTGGATTTAGAGTTCCAAATTCATCTATCTATGTAAGAGAAAACAGAGTGAAACCTACATATAAAAACTGCTGCTGTAGATGAACGCTTCAACCTAGAAGAACGCAATGTGGTGAGCCAAGTGGGATTTGTGTACTGATCATTAACACCACGTATCATCAAGATTGTTTGAAACAATATTTGCTGGTATTTCGGAAACTCGTTATTTCTTAGAAGCTTGGCAACCGCTTTCAATGGAAGTGCTTTTCCACAGTCTGTGCCTAGGGCTACTTGAAGAGGAAACAAACCGTAGAGACAAAACTGAGAACTCCTTTATTTTGTCAAGTTTCAAAGAGCTACTACAAACTCTGTTGGATTTAGAGTTCCAAATTCATGTATCTGTATAGGAGAGAACAGAGGGAAACCTAAATATAAAAACTGCTACTGTAGACGAACGCTTCAACCTAAAAGAACACTATTTGGTGAGCCAAGTGGGATTTGTATACTGATCATTACCACCAAGAATCATCAAGATTGGGTGAAAAAATATTTGCTGGTGTTTCGGAAACTCGTTATTTCTTAGAAGCTTGGCAACCCCTCTCAATGAAAGTGCTTTTCCACAGTCTGTGCCTAGGGCTACTTGAAGAGGAAACAAACCATAGAGACTAAACTGAGAACTCCTTTATTTTCTCAAGTTTCAAAGAGCTACTAAAAACCATGTTGGATTTAGAGTCCAAATTCATCTATCTATATAGGAGAGAACAGAGGGAAACCTAAATATAAAAACTGCTACTGTAGACGAACGTTTCAACCTAGAAGAACAAAATTTGGTGAGCCAAGTGGGATTTGTGTACTGATCATTACCCGCAAGAATCATCAAGTTTGGGTGAAAAAATATTTGCTGGTATTTCGCTAACTCGTTATTTCTTAGAAGATTGCCAACACCTCTGAATGAAAGTGCTTTTCCACAGTCTGTGCCTAAGTCTACTTGAAGAGGAAACAAACCATAGAGACAAAACTGACAACTCCTTTATTTTGTCAAGTTTCAAAGAGCTACTACAAACCATGTTGGATTTAGAGTTCCAAATTCATCAATCTATATAGGAGAGATGAGAGTGAAACCTAAATATAAAAACTGATACTGTAGACGAACGCTTCAACCTAGAAGAACAAAATTTGGTGAGCCAAGTGGGATTTGTGTACTGATCATTACCACCACGTATTATCAATATTGCGTTAAAAAATATTTGCTGGTATTTCGGAAACTCGTTATTTCTTAGAAGCTTGGCAACCCCTCTCAATTAAAGTACTTTTCCAAAGTCTGTGCCTAGGGCTACTTGAAGAGGAAACAAACCATAGAGACTAAACTGAGAACTCCTTTATTTTCTCAAGTTTCAAAGAGCTACTAAAAACCATGTTGGATTTAGAGTCCAAATTCATCTATCTATATAGGAGAGAACAGAGGGAAACCTACATATAAAAACTGCTGCTGTAGGTGAACGTTTCAACCTAGAAGAACAAAATTTGGTGAGCCAAGTGGGATTTGTGTACTGATCATTACCCGCAAGAATCATCAAGATTGGGTGAATAAATATTTGCTGGTATTTCGGAAACTCATTATTTCTTTGAAGCTTGGCAACCCCTCTCAATGAAATTGCTTTTCCACAGTGTGTGCCTACGGCTACTTGAAGAGGAAACAAACCATAGAGACAAAACTGAGAACTCCTTTATTTTGTCAAGTTTCAAAGAGCTACTACAAACCATGTTGGATTTAGAGTTCCAAATTCATCTATCTATATAGGAGAGAACAGTGTAAAACCTAAATATAAAAACTGCTACTGTAGACGAACGCTTCAACCTAGAAGAACACAATTTGGTGACCCAAGTGGGATTTGTGTACTGATCATTTCCACCACGTATCATCAAGATTGGGTGAAAAAATATTTGCTGGTATTTCGGAAACTCGTTATTTCTTAGAAGCTTGGCAACCCCTCTCAATGAAAGTGCTTTTCCACAGTCTGTGCCTAGGGCTACTTGAAGAGGAAACAAACCATAGAAACTAAACTGAGAACTCCTTTATTTTCTCAAGTTTCAAAGAGCTACTAAAAACCATGTTGGATTTAGAGTTCCAAATTCATCTATCTAGATAGGAGAGAACAGTGTGAAACCTACATATTAAAACTGCTGCTGTAGGTGAACGTTTCAACCTAGAAGAACAAAATTTGGTGAGCCTAGTGGGATTTGTGTAGTGATCATTACCCGCAAGAATCATCAAGATTGGGTGAATAAATATTTGCTGGTATTTCGAAAACTCGTTATTTCTTAGAAGCTTGGCAACCCCTCTCAATGAAAGTGCTTTTCCACAGTCTGTGCCTAGGGCTACATGAAGAGGAAACAAAACATAGAGACAAAACTGAGAACTCCTTTATTTTGTCAAGTTTCAAAGAGCTACTACAAACCATGTTGGATTTAGTGTTCCAAATTCATCAATCTATATAGGAGAGATGAAAGTGAAACCTAAATATAAAAACTGATACTGTAGCCGAACGCTTCAACCTAGAAGAACAAAATTTGGTGAGCCAAGTGGGATTTGTGTACTGATCATTACCACCACGTATTATCAATATTGCGTTAAAAAATATTTGCTGGTATTTCGGAAACTCGTTATTTCTTAGAAGCTTGGCAACCCCTCTCAATTAAAGTACTTTTCCAAAGTCTGTGCCTAGGGCTACTTGAAGAGGAAACAAACCATAGAGACTAAACTGAGAACTCCTTTATTTTCTCAAGTTTCAAAGAGCTACTAAAAACCATGTTGGATTTAGAGTTCCAAATTCATCTATCTAGATAGGAGAGAACAGTGTGAAACCTACATATAAAAACTGCTGCTGTAGGTGAACGTTTCAACCTAGAAGAACAAAATTTGGTGAGCCTAGTGGGATTTGTGTAGTGATCATTACCCGCAAGAATCATCAAGATTGGGTGAATAAATATTTGCTGGTATTTCGGAAACTCGTTATTTCTTAGAAGCTTGGCAACCCCTCTCAATGAAAGTGCTTTTCCACAGTCTGTGCCTAGGGCTACATGAAGAGGAAACAAAACATAGAGACAAAACTGAGAACTCCTTTATTTTGTCAAGTTTCAAAGAGCTACTACAAACCATGTTGGATTTAGTGTTCCAAATTCATCAATCTATATAGGAGAGATGAGAGTGAAACCTAAATATAAAAACTGATACTGTAGCCGAACGCTTCAACCTAGAAGAACAAAATTGGGTGAGCCAAGTGGGATTTGTGTACTGATCATTACCACCACGTATTATCAATATTGCGTTAAAAAATATTTGCTGGTATTTCGAAAACTCGTTATTTCTTAGAAGCTTGGCAACCCCTCTCAATTAAAGTACTTTTCCAAAGTCTGTGCCTAGGGCTACTTGAAGAGGAAACAAACCATAGAGACTAAACTGAGAACTCCTTTATTTTCTCAAGTTTCAAAGAGCTACTAAAAACCATGTTGGATTTAGAGTTCCAAATTCATCTATCTATATAGGAGAGAACAGTGTGAAACCTACATATAAAAACTGCTGCTGTAGGTGAACGTTTTAACCTAGAAGAACAAAATTTGGTGAGCCAAGTGGGATTTGTGTACTGATCATTACCACCACATATCATCAAGATTGGGTGAATAAATATTTGCTGGTATTTCGGAAACTCGTTATTTCTTTGAAGCTTGGCAACCCCTCTCAATGAAAGTGGTTTTCCACAGTGTGTGCCTACGGCTACTTGAAGAGGAAACAAACCATAGAGACAAAACTGAGAACTCCTTTATTTTGTCAAGTTTCAAAGAGCTACTACAAACCATGTTGGATTTAGAGTTCCAAATTCATCTATCTATATAGGAGAGAACAGTGTGAAACCTAAATATAAAAACTGCTACTGTAGACGAACGTTTCAACCTAGAAGAACACAAATTGGTGACCCAAGTGGGATTTGTGTAGTGATCATTTCCACCACGTATCATCAAGATTGGGTGAAAAAATATTTGCTGGTGTTTCGGAAACTCGTTATTTCTTAGAAGCTTGGCAACCCCTCTCAATGTAAGTGCTTTTTCACAGTCTGTGCCTAGGACTACTTGAAGAGGAAACAAACCATAGAGACAAACCTGAGAACTCTTTTATTTTGTCAAGTTTCAAATAGCTACTACAAACCATGTTGGATTTAGAGTTCCAAATTCATCTATCTATGTAAGAGAAAACAGAGTGAAACCTACATATAAAAACTGCTGCTGTAGATGAACGCTTCAACCTAGAAGAACGCAATGTGGTGAGCCAAGTGGGATTTGTGTACTGATCATTAACACCACGTATCATCAAGATTGTTTGAAACAATATTTGCTGGTATTTCGGAAACTCGTTATTTCTTAGAAGCTTGGCAACCGCTTTCAATGGAAGTGCTTTTCCACAGTCTGTGCCTAGGGCTACTTGAAGAGGAAACAAACCGTAGAGACAAAACTGAGAACTCCTTTATTTTGTCAAGTTTCAAAGAGCTACTACAAACTCTGTTGGATTTAGAGTTCCAAATTCATGTATCTGTATAGGAGAGAACAGAGGGAAACCTAAATATAAAAACTGCTACTGTAGACGAACGCTTCAACCTAAAAGAACACTATTTGGTGAGCCAAGTGGGATTTGTATACTGATCATTACCACCAAGAATCATCAAGATTGGGTGAAAAAATATTTGCTGGTATTTCGGAAACTCGTTATTTCTTAGAAGCTTGGCAACCCCTCTCAATGAAAGTGCTTTTCCACAGTCTGTGCCTAGGGCTACTTGAAGAGGAAACAAACCATAGAGACTAAACTGAGAACTCCTTTATTTTCTCAAGTTTCAAAGAGCTACTAAAAACCATGTTGGATTTAGAGTCCAAATTCATCTATCTATATAGGAGAGAACAGAGGGAAACCTAAATATAAAAACTGCTACTGTAGACGAACGTTTCAACCTAGAAGAACAAAATTTGGTGAGCCAAGTGGGATTTGTGTACTGATCATTACCCGCAAGAATCATCAAGTTTGGGTGAAAAAATATTTGCTGGTATTTCGCTAACTCGTTATTTCTTAGAAGATTGCCAACACCTCTGAATGAAAGTGCTTTTCCACAGTCTGTGCCTAAGTCTACTTGAAGAGGAAACAAACCATAGAGACAAAACTGACAACTCCTTTATTTTGTCAAGTTTCAAAGAGCTACTACAAACCATGTTGGATTTAGAGTTCCAAATTCATCAATCTATATAGGAGAGATGAGAGTGAAACCTAAATATAAAAACTGATACTGTAGCCGAACGCTTCAACCTAGAAGAACAAAATTTGGTGAGCCAAGTGGGATTTGTGTACTGATCATTACCACCACGTATTATCAATATTGCGTTAAAAAATATTTGCTGGTATTTCGGAAACTCGTTATTTCTTAGAAGCTTGGCAACCCCTCTCAATTAAAGTACTTTTCCAAAGTCTGTGCCTAGGGCTACTTGAAGAGGAAACAAACCATAGAGACTAAACTGAGAACTCCTTTATTTTCTCAAGTTTCAAAGAGCTACTAAAAACCATGTTGGATTTAGAGTCCAAATTCATCTATCTATATAGGAGAGAACAGAGGGAAACCTACATATAAAAACTGCTGCTGTAGGTGAACGTTTCAACCTAGAAGAACAAAATTTGGTGAGCCAAGTGGGATTTGTGTACTGATCATTACCCGCAAGAATCATCAAGATTGGGTGAATAAATATTTGCTGGTATTTCGGAAACTCGTTATTTCTTTGAAGCTTGGCAACCCCTCTCAATGAAAGTGCTTTTCCACAGTGTGTGCCTACGGCTACTTGAAGAGGAAACAAACCATAGAGACAAAACTGAGAACTCCTTTATTTTGTCAAGTTTCAAAGAGCTACTACAAACCATGTTGGATTAAGAGTTCCAAATTCATCTATCTATATAAGAGAGAACAGTGTAAAACCTAAATATAAAAACTGCTACTGTAGACGAACGCTTCAACCTAGAAGAACACAATTTGGTGACCCAAGTGGGATTTGTGTACTGATCATTTCCACCACGTATCATCAAGATTGGGTGAAAAAATATTTGCTGGTATTTCGGAAACTCGTTATTTCTTAGAAGCTTGGCAACCCCTCTCAATGAAAGTGGTTTTCCACAGTCTGTGCGTAGGGCTACTTGAAGAGGAAACAAACCATAGAGACAAAACTGAGAACTCCTTTTTTTGTCAAGTTTAAAAGAGCTACTAAAAACCATGTTGGATTTAGAGTTCCAAATTCATCTATCTATATAGGAGAGAACAGAGGGAAACCTAAATATAAAAACTCCTACTGTAGACGAACGTTTCAACCTAGAAGAACAAAATTTGGTTAGCCAATTGGGATTTGTGTACTGATCATTACCCGCAAGAATCATCAAGATTGGGTGAAAAAATATTTGCTTGTATTTCGGTAACTCGTTATTTCTTAGAAGCTTGGCAACACCTCTGAATGAAAGTGCTTTTCCACAGTCTGTGCCTAAGTCTACTTGAAGAGGAAACAAACCATAGAGACAAAACTGACAACCCCTTTATTTTGTCAAGTTTCAAAGAGCTACTACAAACCATGTTGGATTTAGAGTTCCAAATTCATCAATCTATATAGGAGAGATGAGAGTGAAACCTAAATATAAAAACTGATACTGTAGACGAATGATTCAACCTAGAAGAACAAAATTTGGTGAGCCAAGTGGGATTTGTGTACTGATCATTACCACCAAGTATTATCAAGATTGCGTGAAAAAATATTTGCTGGTATTTCGGAAACTCGTTATTTCTTAGAAGCTTGGCAACCCCTCTCAATGAAAGTACTTTCCACAGTCTGTGCCTAGGGCTACTTGAAGAGGAAACAAACCATAGAGACTAAACTGAGAACTCCTTTATTTTCTCAAGTTTCAAAGAGCTACTAAAAACCATGTTGGATTTAGAGTTCCAAATTCATCTATCTAGATAGGAGAGAACAGTGTGAAACCTACATATAAAAACTGCTGCTGTAGGTGAACGTTTCAACCTAGAAGAACAAAATTTGGTGAGCCTAGTGGGATTTGTGTAGTGATCATTACCCGCAAGAATCATCAAGATTGGGTGAATAAATATTTGCTGGTATTTCGGAAACTCGTTATTTCTTAGAAGCTTGGCAACCCCTCTCAATGAAAGTGCTTTTCCACAGTCTGTGCCTAGGGCTACATGAAGAGGAAACAAAACATAGAGACAAAACTGAGAACTCCTTTATTTTGTCAAGTTTCAAAGAGCTACTACAAACCATGTTGGATTTAGTGTTCCAAATTCATCAATCTATATAGGAGAGATGAGAGTGAAACCTAAATATAAAAATTGCTACTCTAGACGAGCGCTTCTACCTAGAAGAACACAATTTGGTGAGCCAAGTGGGATTTGTGTACTGATCATTACCACCACGTATCATCAAGATTGCGTGAAAAAATATTTGCTGGTATTTCGGAAACTCGTTATTTCTTAGAAGCTTGGCAACCCCTCTCAATGTAAGTACTTTTCCACAGTCTGTGCCTAGGGCTACTTGAAGAGGAAACAAACCATAGAGACAAAACTGAGAACTCCTTTATTTTTTGCAAGTTTCAAAGAGCTACTACAAACCATGTTGGATTTAGAGTTCCAAATTCATCTATCTATATAGGAGAGAACAGTGTGAAACCTAAATATAAAAACTGCTACTGTAGACGAACGTTTCAAACTAGAAGAACAAAATTTGGTGAGCCAAGTGGGATTTGTGTACTGATCATTACCCGCAAGAATCATCAAGATTGGGTGAAAAAATATTTGCTGGTATTTTGGTAACTCGTTATTTCTTAGAAGTTTGGCAACACCTCTGAATGAAAGTGCTTTTCCACAGTCTGTGCCTAAGTCTACTTGAAGAGGAAACAAACCATAGAGACAAAACTGACAACTCCTTTATTTTGTCAAGTTTCAAAGAGCTACTACAAACCATGTTGGATTTAGAGTTCCAAATTCATCAATCTATATAGGAGAGATGAGAGTGAAACCTAAATATAAAAACTGATACTGTAGACGAACGCTTCAACCTAGAAGAACAAAATTTGGTGAGCCAAGTGGAATTTGTGTAGTGATCATTACCACCACGTATTATCAAGATTGCGTGAAAAAATATTTGCTGTTATTTCGGAAACTCGTGATTTCTTAGAAGCTTGGCAACCCCTCTCAATGAAAGTACTTTTCCACAGTCTGCGCCTAGGGCTACTTGAAGAGGAAACAAACCATAGAGACTAAACTGAGAACTCCTTTATTTTCTCAAGGTTCAAATAGCTACTACAAACCATGTTGGATTTAGAGTTCCAAATTCATCTATCTATATAGGAGAGAACAGAGTGAAACCTAAATATAAAAACTGCTACTCAAGACGAACGCTTCAAACTAGTAGAACACAATTTGGTGAGTCAAGTGGGATTTGTGTACTGATCATTACCACCAAGTATTATAGAGATTGGATGAAAAAATATTTCCTGGTGTTTCGGAAACTTGTTATTTCTTAGAAGCTTGGCAACCCCTCTCAATGAAAGTGCTTTTCAACAGTCTGTGCCTAGGGCTACTTGAAGAGGAAACAAACCATAGAGACAAAACTGAGAACTCCTTTATTTTTTTCAAGTTTCAAAGAGCTACTACAAACCATGTTGGATTTAGAGTTCCAAATTCATCTATCTATATAGGAGAGAACAGTGTGAAACCTAAATATAATAACTGCTACTGTAGACGAACGTTTCAACCTAGAAGAACAAAATTTGGTGAGCCAAGTGGGATTTGTGTACTGATCATTACCCGCAAGAATCATCAAGATTGGGTGAATAAATATTTGCTGGTATTTCGGAAACTCGTTATTTCTTAGAAGCTTGGCAACCCCTCTCAATGAAAGTGCTTTTCCACAGTGTGTGCCTACGGCTACTTGAAGAGGAAACAAACCATAGAGACAAACCTGAGAACTCCTTTATTTTGTCAAGTTTCAAAGAGCTACTACAAACCATGTTGGATTTAGAGTTCCAAATTCATCTATCTATATAGGAGAGAACAGTGTGAAACCTAAATATAAAAACTGCTACTGTAGACGAACGTTTCAACCTAGAAGAACACAATTTGGTGACCCAAGTGGGATTTGTGTACTGATCATTTCCACCACGTATCATCAAGATTGGGTGAAAAAATATTTGCTGGTGTTTCGGAAACTCGTTATTTCTTAGAAGCTTGGCAACCCCTCTCAATGAAAGTGCTTTTCCACAGTCTGTGCCTAGGACTACTTGAAGAGGATACAAACCATAGAGACAAACCTGAGAACTCTTTTATTTTGTCAAGATTCAAATAGCTACTACAAACCATGTTGGATTTAGAGTTCCAAATTCATCTATCTATGTAAGAGAAAACAGAGTGAAACCTACATATAAAAACTGCTGCTGTAGATGAACGCTTCAACCTAGAAGAACGCAATGTGGTGAGCCAAGTGGGATTTGTGTACTGATCATTAACACCACGTATCATCAAGATTGTTTGAAACAATATTTGCTGGTATTTCGGAAACTCGTTATTTCTTAGAAGCTTGGCAACCGCTTTCAATGGAAGTGCTTTTCCACAGTCTGTGCCTAGGGCTAATTGAAGAGGAAACAAACCGTAGAGACAAAACTGAGAACTCCTTTATTTTGTCAAGTTTCAAAGAGCTACTACAAACTCTGTTGGATTTAGAGTTCCAAATTCATGTATCTGTATAGGAGAGAACAGAGGGAAACCTAAATATAAAAACTGCTACTGTAGACGAACGCTTCAACCTAAAAGAACACTATTTGGTGAGCCAAGTGGGATTTGTATACTGATCATTACCACCAAGAATCATCAAGATTGGGTGAAAAAATATTTGCTGGTATTTCGGAAACTCGTTATTTCTTAGAAGCTTGGCAACCCCTCTCAATGAAAGTGCTTTTCCACAGTCTGTGCCTAGGGCTACTTGAAGAGGAAACAAACCATAGAGACTAAACTGAGAACTCCTTTATTTTCTCAAGTTTCAAAGAGCTACTAAAAACCATGTTGGATTTAGAGTCCAAATTCATCTATCTATATAGGAGAGAACAGAGGGAAACCTAAATATAAAAACTGCTACTGTAGACGAACGTTTCAACCTAGAAGAACAAAATTTGGTGAGCCAAGTGGGATTTGTGTACTGATCATTACCCGCAAGAATCATCAAGTTTGGGTGAAAAAATATTTGCTGGTATTTCGCTAACTCGTTATTTCTTAGAAGATTGCCAACACCTCTGAATGAAAGTGCTTTTCCACAGTCTGTGCCTAAGTCTACTTGAAGAGGAAACAAACCATAGAGACAAAACTGACAACTCCTTTATTTTGTCAAGTTTCAAAGAGCTACTACAAACCATGTTGGATTTAGAGTTCCAAATTCATCAATCTATATAGGAGAGATGAGAGTGAAACCTAAATATAAAAACTGATACTGTAGCCGAACGCTTCAACCTAGAAGAACAAAATTTGGTGAGCCAAGTGGGATTTGTGTACTGATCATTACCACCTCGTATTATCAATATTGCGTTAAAAAATATTTGCTGGTATTTCGGAAACTCGTTATTTCTTAGAAGCTTGGCAACCCCTCTCAATTAAAGTACTTTTCCAAAGTCTGTGCCTAGGGCTACTTGAAGAGGAAACAAACCATAGAGACTAAACTGAGAACTCCTTTATTTTCTCAAGTTTCAAAGAGCTACTAAAAACCATGTTGGATTTAGAGTCCAAATTCATCTATCTATATAGGAGAGAACAGAGGGAAACTTACATATAAAAACTGCTGCTGTAGGTGAACGTTTCAACCTAGAAGAACAAAATTTGGTGAGCCAAGTGGGATTTGTGTACTGATCATTACCCGCAAGAATCATCAAGATTGGGTGAATAAATATTTGCTGGTATTTCGGAAACTCGTTATTTCTTTGAAGCTTGGCAACTCCTCTCAATGAAAGTGCTTTTCCACAGTGTGTGCCTACGGCTACTTGAAGAGGAAACAAACCATAGAGACAAAACTGAGAACTCCTTTATTTTGTCAAGTTTCAAAGAGCTACTACAAACCATGTTGGATTTAGAGTTCCAAATTCATCTATCTATATAGGAGAGAACAGTGTAAAACCTAAATATAAAAACTGCTACTGTAGACGAACGCTTCAACCTAGAAGAACAAAATTTGGTGAGCCAAGTGGGATTTGTGTACTGATCATTACCACCAAGTATTATCAAGATTGCGTGAAAAAATATTTGCTGGTATTTGGGAAACTCGTTATTTCTTAGAAGCTTGGCAACCCCTCTCAATGAAAGTACTTTCCACAGTCTGTGCCTAGGGCTACTTGAAGAGGAAACAAACCATAGAGACTAAACTGAGAACTCCTTTATTTTCTCAAGTTTCAAAGAGCTACTAAAAACCATGTTGGATTTAGAGTTCCAAATTCATCTATCTAGATAGGAGAGAACAGTGTGAAACCTACATATAAAAACTGCTGCTGTAGGTGAACGTTTCAACCTAGAAGAACAAAATTTGGTGAGCCTAGTGGGATTTGTGTAGTGATCATTACCCGCAAGAATCATCAAGATTGGGTGAATAAATATTTGCTGGTATTTCGGAAACTCGTTATTTCTTAGAAGCTTGGCAACCTCTCTCAATGAAAGTGCTTTTCCACAGTCTGTGCCTAGGGCTACATGAAGAGGAAACAAAACATAGAGACAAAACTGAGAACTCCTTTATTTTGTCAAGTTTCAAAGAGCTACTACAAACCATGTTGGATTTAGTGTTCCAAATTCATCAATCTATATAGGAGAGATGAGAGTGAAACCTAAATATAAAAATTGCTACTCTAGACGAGCGCTTCTACCTAGAAGAACACAATTTGGTGAGCCAAGTGGGATTTGTGTACTGATCATTACCACCACGTATCATCAAGATTGCGTGAAAAAATATTTGCTGGTATTTCGGAAACTCGTTATTTCTTAGAAGCTTGGCAACCCCTCTCAATGTAAGTACTTTTCCACAGTCTGTGCCTAGGGCTACTTGAAGAGGAAACAAACCATAGAGACTAAACTGAGAACTCCTTTATTTTCTCAAGTTTCAAAGAGCTACTAAAAACCATGTTGGATTTAGAGTCCAAATTCATCTATCTATATAGGAGAGAACAGAGGGAAACCTAAATATAAAAACTGCTACTGTAGACGAACGTTTCAACCTAGAAGAACAAAATTTGGTGAGCCAAGTGGGATTTGTGTACTGATCATTACCCGCAAGAATCATCAAGTTTGGGTGAAAAAATATTTGCTGGTATTTCGCTAACTCGTTATTTCTTAGAAGATTGCCAACACCTCTGAATGAAAGTGCTTTTCCACAGTCTGTGCCTAAGTCTACTTGAAGAGGAAACAAACCATAGAGACAAAACTGACAACTCCTTTATTTTGTCAAGTTTCAAAGAGCTACTACAAACCATGTTGGATTTAGAGTTCCAAATTCATCAATCTATATAGGAGAGATGAGAGTGAAACCTAAATATAAAAACTGATACTGTAGCCGAACGCTTCAACCTAGAAGAACAAAATTTGGTGAGCCAAGTGGGATTTGTGTACTGATCATTACCACCACGTATTATCAATATTGCGTTAAAAAATATTTGCTGGTATTTCGGAAACTCGTTATTTCTTAGAAGCTTGGCAACCCCTCTCAATTAAAGTACTTTTCCAAAGTCTGTGCCCAGGGCTACTTGAAGAGGAAACAAACCATAGAGACTAAACTGAGAACTCCTTTATTTTCTCAAGTTTCAAAGAGCTACTAAAAACCATGTTGGATTTAGAGTCCAAATTCATCTATCTATATAGGAGAGAACAGAGGGAAACCTACATATAAAAACTGCTGCTGTAGGTGAACATTTCAACCTAGAAGAACAAAATTTGGTGAGCCAAGTGGGATTTGTGTACTGATCATTACCCGCAAGAATCATCAAGATTGGGTGAATAAATATTTGCTGGTATTTCGGAAACTCGTTATTTCTTTGAAGCTTGGCAACTCCTCTCAATGAAAGTGCTTTTCCACAGTGTGTGCCTACGGCTACTTGAAGAGGAAACAAACCATAGAGACAAAACTGAGAACTCCTTTATTTTGTCATATTTCAAAGAGCTACTACAAACCATGTTGGATTTAGAGTTCCAAATTCATCTATCTATATAGGAGAGAACAGTGTAAAACCTAAATATAAAAACTGCTACTGTAGACGAACGCTTCAACCTAGAAGAACACAATTTGGTGACCCAAGTGGGATTTGTGTACTGATCATTTCCACCACGTATCATCAAGATTGGGTGAAAAAATATTTGCTGGTATTTCGGAAACTCGTTATTTCTTAGATGCTTGGCAACCCCTCTCAATGAAAGTGCTTTTCCACAGTCTGTGCGTAGGGCTACTTGAAGATGAAACAAACCATAGAGACAAAACTGAGAACTCCTTTTTTTGTCAAGTTTAAAAGAGCTACTACAAACCATGTTGGATTTAGAGTTAAAATTCATCTCTCTATATAGGAGAGATGAGAGTGAAACCTAAATATAAAAACTGCTACTGTAGACGAACGCTTCAAACTAGAAGATCACAATTTGGTGAGCCAAGTGGGATTTGTGTACTGATCATTACCACCACGTATCATCAAGATTGTGTGAAAAAATATTAGCTGTTATTTCGGAAACTAGTAATTTCATAGACTCTTGGCAACCCCTCTCAATGAAAGTGCTTTTCTACAGTCTGTGCCTAAGGCTACATGAAAAGGAAAGAGGCCATAAAGACAAAACTGAAAACTCCTTTATTTTTTCAAGTTTCAAAGAGCTACTACAAACCATGTTGGATTTCGAGTTCCAAATTCATCTATCTATATAAGAGAGAACAGAGTGAAACCTACTTATAAAAACTGCTGCTGTAGGTGAACGCTTCAACCTAGAAGAACACAATTTGGTGAGCCAAGTGGGATTTGTGTACTGATCATTACCACCACGTATCATCAAGATTGGGTGAAAAAATATTTGCTGGTATTTCGGAAACTCGTTATTTCTTAGAAGCTTGGCAACCCCTCTCAATGAAAGTGCTTTTCCACAAACTGTGTCTAGGGCTACTTGAAGAGGAAACAACCCATAGAGACTAAACTGAGAACTTCTTTATTTTCTCAAGTTTCAAAGAGCTACTAAAAACCATGTTGGATTTAGAGTTCCAAATTCATCTATCTATATAGGAGAGAACAGAGGGAAACCTAAATATAAAAACTGCTACTGTAGACGAACGTTTCAACCTAGAAGAACAAAATTTGGTGAGCCAATTGGGATTTGTGTACTGATCATTACCCGCAAGAATCATCAAGATTGGGTGAAAAAATATTTGCTTGTATTTCGGTAACTCGTTATTTCTTAGAAGCTTGGCAACACCTCTGAATGAAAGTGCTTTTCCACAGTCTGTGCCTAAGTCTACTTGAAGAGGAAACAAACCATAGAGACAAAACTGACAACCCCTTTATTTTGTCAAGTTTCAAAGAGCTACTACAAACCATGTTGGATTTAGAGTTCCAAATTCATCAATCTATATAGGAGAGATGAGAGTGAAACCTAAATATAAAAACTGATACTGTAGACGAATGATTCAACCTAGAAGAACAAAATTTGGTGAGCCAAGTGGGATTTGTGTACTGATCATTACCACCAAGTATTATCAAGATTGCGTGAAAAAATATTTGCTGGTATTTCGGAAACTCGTTATTTCTTAGAAGCTTGGCAACCCCTCTCAATGAAAGTACTTTCCACAGTCTGTGCCTAGGGCGACTTGAAGAGGAAACAAACCATAGAGACTAAACTGAGAACTCCTTTATTTTCTCAAGTTTCAAAGAGCTACTAAAAACCATGTTGGATTTAGAGTTCCAAATTCATCTATCTAGATAGGAGAGAACAGTGTGAAACCTACATATAAAAACTGCTGCTGTAGGTGAACGTTTCAACCTAGAAGAACAAAATTTGGTGAGCCTAGTGGGATTTGTGTAGTGATCATTACCCGAAAGAATCATCAAGATTGGGTGAATAAATATTTGCTGGTATTTCGGAAACTCGTTATTTCTTAGAAGCTTGGCAACCCCTCTCAATGAAAGTGCTTTTCCACAGTCTGTGCCTAGGGCTACATGAAGAGGAAACAAAACATAGAGACAAAACTGAGAACTCCTTTATTTTGTCAAGTTTCAAAGAGCTACTACAAACCATGTTGGATTTAGTGTTCCAAATTCATCAATCTATATAGGAGAGATGAGAGTGAAACCTAAATATAAAAATTGCTACTCTAGACGAGCGCTTCTACCTAAAAGATCACAATTTGGTGAGCCAAGTGGGATTTTTGTACTGATCATTACCACCACGTATCATCAAGATTGCGTGAAAAAATATTTGCTGGTATTTCGGAAACTCGTTATTTCTTAGAAGCTTGGCAACCCCTCTCAATGTAAGTACTTTTCCACAGTCTGTGCCTAGGGCTACTTGAAGAGGAAACAAACCATAGAGACAAAACTGAGAACTCCTTTATTTTTTTCAAGTTTCAAAGAGCTACTACAAACCATGTTGGATTTAGAGTTTCAAATTCATCTATCTATATAGGAGAGAACAGTGTGAAACCTAAATATAAAAACTGCTACTGTAGACGAACGTTTCAACCTAGAAGAACAAAATTTGGTGAGCCAAGTGGGATTTGTGTACTGATCATTACCCGCAAGAATCATCAAGATTGGGTGAAAAAATATTTGCTGGTATTTTGGTTACTCGTTATTTCTTAGAAGCTTGGCAACACCTGTGAATGAAAGTGCTTTTCCACAGTCTGTGCCTAAGTCTACTTGAAGAGGAAACAAACCATAGAGACAAAACTGACAACTCCTTTATTTTGTCAAGTTTCAAAGAGCTACTACAAACCATGTTGGATTTAGAGTTCCAAATTCATCAATCTATATAGGAGAGATGAGAGTGAAACCTAAATATAAAAACTGATACTGTAGACGAACGCTTCAACCTAGAAGAACAAAATTTGGTGAGCCAAGTGGAATTTGTGTAGTGATCATTACCACCACGTATTATCAAGATTGCGTGAAAAAATATTTGCTGTTATTTCGGAAACTCGTGATTTCTTAGAAGCTTGGCAACCCCTCTCAATGAAAGTACTTTTCCACAGTCTGTGCCTAGGGCTACTTGAAGAGGAAACAAACCATAGAGACTAAACTGAGAACTCCTTTATTTTCTCAAGGTTCAAATAGCTACTACAAACCATGTTGGATTTAGAGTTCCAAATTCATCTATCTATATAGGAGAGAACAGAGTGAAACCTAAATATAAAAACTGCTACTCAAGACGAAGGCTTCAACCTAGTAGAACACAATTTGGTGAGTCAAGTGGGATTTGTGTACTGATCATTACCACCAAGTATTATAGAGATTGGATGAAAAAATATTTCCTGGTGTTTCGGAAACTTGTTATTTCTTAGAAGCTTGGCAACCCCTCTCAATGAAAGTGCTTTTCAACAGTCTGTGCCTAGGGCTACTTGAAGAGGAAACAAACCATAGAGACAAAACTGAGAACTCCTTTATTTTTTTCAAGTTTCAAAGAGCTACTACAAACCATGTTGGATTTAGAGTTCCAAATTCATCTATCTATATAGGAGAGAACAGTGTGAAACCTAAATATAATAACTGCTACTGTAGACGAACGTTTCAACCTAGAAGAACAAAATTTGGTGAGCCAAGTGGGATTTGTGTACTGATCATTACCCGCAAGAATCATCAAGATTGGGTGAATAAATATTTGCTGGTATTTCGGAAACTCGTTATTTCTTAGAAGCTTGGCAACCCCTCTCAATGAAAGTGCTTTTCCACAGTCTGTGCCTAAGTCTACTTGAAGAGGAAACAAACCATAGAGACAAAACTGACAACCCCTTTATTTTGTCAAGTTTCAAAGAGCTACTACAAACCATGTTGGATTTAGAGTTCCAAATTCATCAATCTATATAGGAGAGATGAGAGTGAAACCTAAATATAAAAACTGCTACTCTAGACGAACGCTTCTACCTAGAAGAACACAATTTGGTGAGCCAAGTGGGATTAGTGTACTGATCATTACCACCACATATCATCAAGATTGCGTGAAAAAATATTTGCTGGTATTTCAGAAACTCGTTATTTCTTAGATGCTTGGCAACCCCTCTCAATGTAAGTATTTTTCCACAGTCTGTGCCTAGGGCTACTTGAAGAGGAAACAAACCATAGAGACTAAACTGAGAACTCCTTTATTTTCTCAAGTTTCAAAGAGCTACTAAAAACCATGTTGGATTTAGAGTTCCAAATTCATCTATCTATATAGGAGAGAACAGTGGGAAACCTACATATAAAAACTGCTGCTGTAGGTGAACGTTTCAACCTAGAAGAACAAAATTTGGTGAGCCAAGTGGGATTTGTGTACTGATCATTACCCGCAAGAATCATGAAGATTGGGTGAATAAATATTTGCTGGTATTTCGGAAACTCGTTATTTCTTAGAAGCTTGGCAACCCCTCTCAATGAAAGGGCTTTTCCACAGTGTGTGCCTAGGGCTACTTGAAGAGGAAACAAACCATAGAGACAAAACTGAGAACTCCTTTATTTTGTCAAGTTTCAAAGAGCTACTACAAACCATGTTGGATTTAGTGTTCCAAATTCATCAATCTATATAGGAGAGATGAGAGTGAAACCTAAATATAAAAACTGCTACTCTAGACGAACGCTTCTACCTAGAAGAACACAATTTGGTGAGCCAAGTGGGATTTGTGTACTGATCATTACCACCACGTATCATCAAGATTGCGTGAAAAAATATTTGCTGGTATTTCGGAAACTCGTTATTTCTTAGAAGCTTGGCAACCCCTCTCAATGTAAGTACTTTTCCACAGTCTGTGACTAGGGCTACTTGAAGAGGAAACAAACCATAGAGACAAAACTGAGAACTCCTTTATTTTGTCAAGTTTCAAAGAGCTACTACAAACCATGTTGGATTTAGAGTTCCAAATTCATCTATCTATATAGGAGAGAACAGTGTGAAACCTAAATATAAAAACTGCTACTGTAGACGAACGCTTCAACCTAGAAGAACACAATTTGGTGAGCCAAGTGGGATTTGTGTACTGATCATTTCCACCACGTATCATCAAGATTGGGTGAAAAAATATTTGCTGGTATTTCGGAAACTCGTTATTTCTTAGAAGCTTGGCAACCCCTCTCAATGAAAGTGCTTTTCCACAGTCTGTGCGTAGGGCTACTTGAAGAGGAAACAAACCATAGAGACAAAACTGAGAACTCCTTTTTTTGTCAAGTTTAAAAGAGCTACTACAAACCATGTTGGATTTAGAGTTAAAATTCATCTCTCTATATAGGAGAGATGAGAGTGAAATGTAAATATAAAAACTGCTACTGTAGAAGAACGCTTCAAACTAGAAGATCACAATTTGGTGAGGCAAGTGGGATTTGTGTACTGATCATTACCACCACGTATCATCAAGATTGTGTGAAAAAATATTAGCTGGTATTTCGGAAACTAGTAATTTCATAGACTCTTGGCAACCCCTCTCAATGAAAGTGCTTTTCCACAGTCTGTGCCTAAGGCTACTTGAAAAGGAAAGAGGCCATAGAGACAAAACTGAAAACTCCTTTATTTTTTCAAGTTTCAAAGAGCTACTACAAACCATGTTGGATTTCGAGTTCCAAATTCATCTATCTATATAAGAGAGAACAGAGTGAAACCTACATATAAAAACTGCTGCTGTAGGTGAACGCTTCAACCTAGAAGAACACAATTTGGTGAGCCAAGTGGGATTTGTGTACTGATCATTACCACCACGTATCATCAAGATTGGGTGAAAAAATATTTGCTGGTATTTCGGAAACTCGTTATTTCTTAGAAGCTTGGCAACTCCTCTCAATGAAAGTGCTTTTCCACAAACTGTGTCTAGGGCTACTTGAAGAGGAAACAACCCATAGAGACTAAACTGAGAACTTCTTTATTTTCTCAAGTTTCAAAGAGCTACTAAAAACCATGTTGGATTTAGAGTTCCAAATTCATCTATCTATATAGGAGAGAACAGAGGGAAACCTAAATATAAAAACTGCTACTGTAGACGAACGTTTCAACCTAGAAGAACAAAATTTGGTGAGCCAAGTGGGATTTGTTTACTGATCATTACCCGCAAGAATCATCAAGATTGGGTGAATAAATATTTGCTTGTATTTCGGTAACTCGTTATTTCTTAGAAGCTTGGCAACACCTCTGAATGAAAGTGCTTTTCCACAGTCTGTGCCTAAGTCTACTTGAAGAGGAAACAAACCATAGAGACAAAACTGACAACTCCTTTATTTTGTCAAGTTTCAAAGAGCTACTAAAAACCATGTTGGATTTAGAGTTCCAAATTCATCTATCTATATAGGAGAGAACAGTGGGAAACCTACATATAAAAACTGCTGCTGTAGGTGAACGTTTCAACCTAGAAGAACAAAATTTGGTGAGCCAATTGGGATTTGTGTACTGATCATTACCCGCAAGAATCATGAAGATTGGGTGAATAAATATTTGCTGGTATTTCGGAAACTCGTTATTTCTTAGAAGCTTGGCAACCCTCTCAATGAAAGTGCTTTTCCACAGTGTGTGCCTAGGGCTACTTGAAGAGGAAACAAATCATAGAGACAAAACTGAGAACTCCTTTATTTTGTCAAGTTTCAAAGAGCTACTACAACCCATGTTGGATTTAGTGTTCCAAATTCATCAATCTATATAGGAGAGATGAGAGTGAAACCTAAATATAAAAACTGCTACTCTAGACGAACGCTTCTACCTAGAAGAACACAATTTGGTGTGCCAAGTGGGATTTGTGTACTGATCATTACCACCACGTATCATCAAGATTGCGTGAAAAAATATTTGCTGGTATTTCGGAAACTCGTTATTTCTTAGAAGCTTGGCAACCCCTGTCAATGTAAGTACTTTTCCACAGTCTGTGCCTACGGCTACTTGAAGAGGAAACAAACCATAGAGACAAAACTGAGAACTCCTTTATTTTTTCAAGTTTCAAAGAGCTACTACAAACCATGTTGGATTTAGAGTTCCAAATTCATCTATCTATATAGGAGAGAACAGTGTGAAACCTAAATATAAAAACTGCTACTGTAGACGAACGCTTCAACCTAGAAGAACACAATTTGGTGAGCCAAGTGGGATTGTGTACTGATCATTTCCACCACGTATCATCAAGATTGGGTGAAAAAATATTTGCTGGTATTTCGGAAACTCGTTATTTCTTAGAAGCTTGGCAACCCTCTCAATGAAAGTGCTTTTCCACAGTCTGTGCGTAGGGCTACTTGAAGAGGAAACAAACCATAGAGACAAAACTGAGAACTCCTTTTTTTGTCAAGTTTAAAAGAGCTACTACAAACCATGTTGGATTTAGAGTTAAAATTCATCTCTCTATATAGGAGAGATGAGAGTGAAACCTAAATATAAAAACTGCTACTGTAGACGAACGCTTCAAACTAGAAGATCACAATTTGGTGAGCCAAGTGGGATTTGTGTACTGATCATTACCACCACGTATCATCAAGATTGTGTGAAAAAATATTAGCTGGTATTTCGGAAACTAGTAATTTCATAGACTCTTGGCAACCCCTCTCAATGAAAGTGCTTTTCCACAGTCTGTGCCTAAGGCTACTTGAAAAGGAAAGAGGCCATAGAGACAAAACTGAAAACTCCTTTATTTTTTCAAGTTTCAAAGAGCTACTACAAACCATGTTGGATTTCGAGTTCCAAATTCATCTATCTATATAAGAGAGAAGAGAGTGAAACCTACATATAAAAACTGCTGCTGTAGGTGAACGCTTCAACCTAGAAGAACACAATTTGGTGAGCCAAGTGGGATTTGTGTACTGATCATTACCACCACGTATCATCAAGATTGGGTGAAAAAATATTTGCTGGTATTTCGGAAACTCGTTATTTCTTAGAAGCTTGGCAACCCCTCTCAATGAAAGTGCTTTTCCACAAACTGTGTCTAGGGCTACTTGAAGAGGAAACAACCCATAGAGACTAAACTGAGAACTTCTTTATTTTCTCAAGTTTCAAAGAGCTACTAAAAACCATGTTGGATTTAGAGTTCCAAATTCATCTATCTATATAGGAGAGAACAGAGGGAAACCTAAATATAAAAAACTGCTACTGTAGACGAACGTTTCAACCAAGAAGAACAAAATTTGGTGAGCCAAGTGGGATTTGTGTACTGATCATTACCCGCAAGAATCATCAAGATTGGGTGAATAAATATTTGCTGGTATTTCGCTAACTCGTTATTTCTTAGAAGCTTGGCAACACCTCTGAATGAAAGTGCTTTTCCACAGTCTGTGCCTAAGTCTACTTGAAGAGGAAACAAACCATAGAGACAAAACTGACAACTCCTTTATTTTGTCAAGTTTCAAAGAGCTACTACAAACCATGTTGGATTTAGAGTTGCAAATTCATCAATCAATATAGGAGAGATGAGAGTGAAACCTAAATATAAAAACTGATACTGTAGACGAATGATTCAACCTAGAAGAACAAAATTTGGTGAGCCAAGTGGGATTTGTGTACTGATCATTACCACCACGTATGATCAAGATTGCGTGAAAAAATATTTGCTGTTATTTCGGAAACTCGTGATTTCTTAGAAGCTTGGCAACCCCTCTCAATGAAAGTACTTTTCCACAGTCTGTGCCTAGGGCTACTTGAAGAGGAAACAAACCATAGAGACTAAACTGAGAACTCCTTTATTTTCTCAAGGTTCAAATAGCTACTACAAACCATGTTGGATTTAGAGTTCCAAATTCATCTATCTATATAGGAGAGAACAGAGTGAAACCTAAATATAAAAACTGCGACTCAAGACGAACGCTTCAACCTAGTAGAACACAATTTGGTGAGTCAAGTGGGATTTGTGTACTGATCATTACCACCAAGTATTATAGAGATTGGATGAAAAAATATTTGCTGGTATTTCGGAAACTTGTTATTTCTTAGAAGCTTGGCAACCCTCTCAATGAAAGTGCTTTTCAACAGTCTGTGCCTAGGGCTACTTGAAGAGGAAACAAACCATAGAGACAAAACTGAGAACTCCTTTATTTTTTTCAAGTTTCAAAGAGCTACTACAAACCATGTTGGATTTAGAGTTCCAAATTCATCTATCTATATAGGAGAGAACAGTGTGAAACCTAAATATAATAACTGCTACTGTAGACGAACGTTTCAACCTAGAAGAACAAAATTTGGTGAGCCAATTGGGATTTGTGTACTGATCATTACCCGCAAGAATCATCAAGTTGGGTGAATAAATATTTGCTGGTATTTCGGAAACTCGTTATTTCTTAGAAGCTTGGCAACCCCTCTCAATGAAGTGCTTTTCCACAGTCTGTGCCTAAGTCTACTTGAAGAGGAAACAAACCATAGAGACAAAACTGACAACCCCTTTATTTTGTCAAGTTTCAAAGAGCTACTACAAACCATGTTGGATTTAGAGTTCCAAATTCATCAATCTATATAGGAGAGATGAGAGTGAAACCTAAATATAAAAACTGCTACTCTAGACGAACGCTTCTACCTAGAAGAACACAATTTGGTGAGCCAAGTGGGATTTGTGTACTGATCATTACCACCACATATCATCAAGATTGCGTGAAAAAATATTTGCTGGTATTTCAGAAACTCGTTATTTCTTAGATGCTTGGCAACCCCTCTCAATGTAAGTATTTTTCCACAGTCTGTGCCTAGGGCTACTTGAAGAGGAAACAAACCATAGAGACTAAACTGAGAACTCCTTTATTTTCTCAAGTTTCAAAGAGCTACTAAAAACCATGTTGGATTTAGAGTTCCAAATTCATCTATCTATATAGGAGAGAACAGTGTGAAACCTAAATATAAAAACTGCTACTGTAGACGAACGTTTCAACCTAGAAGAACAAAATTTGGTGAGCCAAGTGGGATTTGTGTACTGATCATTACCACCACGTATCATCAAGATTGGGTGAAAAAATATTTGCTGGTATTTCGGAAACTCGTTATTTCTTAGAAGCTTGGCAACTCCTCTCAATGAAAGTGCTTTTCCACAAACTGTGTCTAGGGCTACTTGAAGAGGAAACAACCCATAGAGACTAAACTGAGAACATCTTTATTTTCTCAAGTTTCAAAGAGCTACTAAAAACCATGTTGGATTTAGAGTTCCAAATTCATCTATCTATATAGGAGAGAACAGAGGGAAACCTAAATATAAAAACTGCTACTGTAGACGAACGTTTCAACCTAGAAGAACAAAATTTGGTGAGCCAAGTGGGATTTGTGTACTGATCATTACCCGCAAGAATCATCAAGATTGGGTGAATAAATATTTGCTTGTATTTCGGTAACTCGTTATTTCTTAGAAGCTTGGCAACACCTCTGAATGAAAGTGCTTTTCCACAGTCTGTGCCTAAGTCTACTTGAAGAGGAAACAAACCATAGAGACAAAACTGACAACTCCTTTATTTTGTCAAGTTTCAAAGAGCTACTAAAAACCATGTTGGATTTAGAGTTCCAAATTCATCTATCTATATAGGAGAGAACAGTGGGAAACCTACATATAAAAACGGCTGCTGTAGGTGAACGTTTCAACCTAGAAGAACAAAATTTGGTGAGCCAATTGGGATTTGTGTACTGATCATTACCCGCAAGAATCATGAAGATTGGGTGAATAAATATTTGCTGGTATTTCGGAAACTCGTTATTTCTTAGAAGCTTGGCAACCCCTCTCAATGAAAGTGCTTTTCCACAGTGTGTGCCTAGGGCTACTTGAAGAGGAAACAAACCATAGAGACAAAACTGAGAACTCCTTTATTTTGTCAAGTTTCAAAGAGCTACTACAAACCATGTTGGATTTAGTGTTCCAAATTCATCAATCTATATAGGAGAGATGAGAGTGAAACCTAAATATAAAAACTGCTACTCTAGACGAACGCTTCTACCTAGAAGAACACAATTTGGTGTGCCAAGTGGGATTTCTGTACTGATCATTACCACCACGTATCATCAAGATTGCGTGAAAAAATATTTGCTGGTATTTCGGAAACTCGTTATTTCTTAGAAGCTTGGCAACCCCTGTCAATGTAAGTACTTTTCCACAGTCTGTGCCTAGGGCTACTTGAAGAGGAAACAAACCATAGAGACAAAACTGAGAACTCCTTTATTTTTTCAAGTTTCAAAGAGCTACTACAAACCATGTTGGATTTAGAGTTCCAAATTCATCTATCTATATAGGAGAGAACAGTGTGAAACCTAAATATAAAAACTGCTACTGTAGACGAACGCTTCAACCTAGAAGAACACAATTTGGTGAGTCAAGTGGGATTTGTGTACTGATCATTTCCACCACGTATCATCAAGATTGGGTGAAAAAATATTTGCTGGTATTTCGGAAACTCGTTATTTCTTAGAAGCTTGGCAACCCCTCTCAATGAAAGTGCTTTTCCACAGTCTGTGCGTAGGGCTACTTGAAGAGGAAACAAACCATAGAGACAAAACTGAGAACTCCTTTTTTTGTCAAGTTTAAAAGAGCTACTACAAACCATGTTGGATTTAGAGTTAAAATTCATCTCTCTATATAGGAGAGATGAGAGTGAAACCTAAATATAAAAACTGCTACTGTAGACGAACGCTTCAAACTAGAAGATCACAATTTGGTGAGCCAAGTGGGATTTGTGTACTGATCATTACCACCACGTATCATCAAGATTGTGTGAAAAAATATTAGCTGGTATTTCGGAAACTAGTAATTTCATAGACTCTTGGCAACCCCTCTCAATGAAAGTGCTTTTCCACAGTCTGTGCCTAAGGCTACTTGAAAAGGAAAGAGGCCATAGAGACAAAACTGAAAACTCCTTTATTTTTTCAAGTTTCAAAGAGCTACTACAAACCATGTTGGATTTCGAGTTCCAAATTCATCTATCTATATAAGAGAGAACAGAGTGAAACCTACATATAAAAACTGCTGCTGTAGGTGAACGCTTCAACCTAGAAGAACACAATTTGGTGAGCCAAGTGGGATTTGTGTACTGATCATTACCACCACGTATCATCAAGATTGGGTGAAAAAATATTTGCTGGTATTTCGGAAACTCGTTATTTCTTAGAAGCTTGGCAACCCCTCTCAATGAAAGTGCTTTTCCACAAACTGTGTCTAGGGCTACTTGAAGAGGAAAAAACGCATAGAGACTAAACTGAGAACTTCTTTATTTTCTCAAGTTTCAAAGAGCTACTAAAAACCATGTTGGATTTAGAGTTCCAAATTCATCTATCTATATAGGAGAGAACAGATGGAAACGTAAATATAAAAACTGCTACTGTAGACGAACGTTTCAACCTAGAAGAACAAAATTTGGTGAGCCAAGTGGGATTTGTGTACTGATCATTACCCGCAAGAATCATCAAGATTGGGTGAATAAATATTTGCTTGTATTTCGGTAACTCGTTATTTCTTAGAAGCTTGGCAACACCTCTGAATGAAAGTGCTTTTCCACAGTCTGTGCCTAAGTCTACTTGAAGAGGAAACAAACCATAGAGACAAAACTGACAACTCCTTTATTTTGTCAAGTTTCAAAGAGCTACTACAAACCATGTTGGATTTAGAGTTCCAAATTCATCAATCAATATAGGAGAGATGAGAGTGAAACCTAAATATAAAAACTGATACTGTAGACGAATGATTCAACCTAGAAGAACAAAATTTGGTGAGCCCAGTGGGATTTGTGTACTGATCATTACCACCACGTATTATCAAGATTGCGTGAAAAAATATTTGCTGGTATTTCGGAAACTCGTTATTTCTTAGAAGCTTGGCAACCCCTCTCAATGAAAGTACTTTCCACAGTCTGTGCCTAGGGCTACTTGACGAGGAAACAAACCATAGAGACTAAACTGAGAACTCCTTTATTTTCTCAAGTTTCAAAGAGCTACTAAATACCATGTTGGATTTAGAGTTCCAAATTCATCTATCTAGATAGGAGAGAACAGTGTGAAACCTACATATAAAAACTGCTGCTGTAGGTGAACGTTTCAACCTAGAAGAACAAAATTTGGTGAGCCTAGTGGGATTTGTGTAGTGATCATTACCCGCAAGAATCATCAAGATTCGGTGAATAAATATTTGCTGGTATTTCGGAAACTCGTTATTTCTTAGAAGCTTGGCAACCCCTCTCAATGAAAGTGCTTTTCCACAGTCTGTGCCTAGGGCTACATGAAGAGGAAAAAAACCATAGAGACAAAACTGAGAACTCCTTTATTTTGTCAAGTTTCAAAGAGCTACTACAAACCATGTTGGATATAGTGTTCCAAATTCATCAATCTATATAGGAGAGATGAGAGTGAAACCTAAATATAAAAATTGCTACTCTAGACGAGCGCTTCTACCTAGAAGAACACAATTTGGTGAGCCAAGTGGGATTTGTGTACTGATCATTACCACCACGTATCATCAAGATTGCGTGAAAAAATATTTGCTGGTATTTCAGAAACTCGTTATTTCTTAGAAGCTTGGCAACCCCTCTCAATGTAAGTACTTTTCCACAGTCTGTGCCTAGGGCTACTTGAAGAGGAAACAAACCATAGAGACAAAACTGAGAACTCCTTTATTTTTTTCAAGTTTCAAAGAGCTACTACATACCATGTTGGATTTAGAGTTCCAAATTCATCTATCTATATAGGAGAGAACAGTGTGAAACCTAAATATAAAAACTGCTACTGTAGACGAACGTTTCAACCTAGAAGAATAAAATTTGGTGAGCCAAGTGGGATTTGTGCACTGATCATTACCCGCAAGAATCATCAAGATTGGGTGAATAAATATTTGCTGGTATTTCGGTAACTCGTTATTTCTTAGAAGCTTGGCAACACCTCTGAATGAAAGTGCTTTTCCACAGTCTGTGCCTAAGTCTACTTGAAGAGGAAACAAACCATAGAGACAAAACTGACAACTCCTTTATTTTGTCAAGTTTCAAAGAGCTACTACAAACCATGTTGGATTTAGAGTTCCAAATTCATCAATCTATATAGGAGAGATGAGAGTGAAACCTAATTATAAAAACTGATACTGTAGACGAACGCTTCAACCTAGAAGAACAAAATTTGGTGAGCCAAGTGGAGTTTGTGTAGTGATCATTACCACCACGTATTATCAAGATTGCATGAAAAAATATTTGCTGTTATTTCGGAAACTCGTGATTTCTTAGAAGCTTGGCAACCCCTCTCAATGAAAGTACTTTTCCACAGTCTGTGCCTAGGGCTACTTGAAGAGCAAACAAACCGTAGAGACTAAACTGAGAACTCCTTTATTTTCTCAAGTTTCAAATAGCTACTACAAACCATGTTGGATTTAGAGTTCCAAATTCATCTATCTATATAGGAGAGAACAGAGTGAAACCTAAATATAAAAACTGCTACTCAAGACGAACGCTTCAACCTAGTAGAACACAATTTTTTTGAGCCAAGTGGGATTTGTGTACTGCTCATTACCACCAAGTATTATCAAGATTGGATGAAAAAATATTTCCTGGTGTTTCGGAAAATTGTTATTTCTTAGAAGCTTTGCAACCCCTCTCAATGAAAGTGCTTTTCAACAGTCTGTGCCTAGGGCTACTTGAAGAGGAAACAAACCATAGAGACAAAACTGAGAACTCCTTTATTTTGTCAAGTTTCAAAGAGCTACTACAAACCATGTTGGATTTAGTGTTCCAAATTCATCAATCTATATAGGAGAGATGAGAGTGAAACCTAAATATAAAAATTGCTACTCTAGACGAGCGCTTCTACCTAGAAGAACACAATTTGGTGAGCCAAGTGGGATTTGTGTACTGATCATTACCACCACGTATCATCAAGATTGCTTGAAAAAATATTTGCTGGTATTTCGGAAACTCGTTATTTCTTAGAAGCTTGGCAACCCCTCTCAATGTAAGTACTTTTCCACAGTCTGTGCCTAGGGCTACTTGAAGAGGAAACAAACCATAGAGACAAAACTGAGAACTCCTTTATTTTTTTCAAGTTTCAAAGAGCTACTACAAACCATGTTGGATTTAGAGTTCCAAATTCATCTATCTATATAGGAGAGAACAGTGTGAAACCTAAATATAAAAACTGCTACTGTAGACGAACGTTTCAACCTAGAAGAACAAAATTTGGTGAGCCAAGTGGGATTTGTGTACTGATCATTACCCGCAAGAATCATCAAGATTGGGTGAAAAAATATTTGCTGGTATTTCGGTAAATCGTTATTTCTTAGAAGCTTGGCAACACCTCTGAATGAAAGTGCTTTTCCACAGTCTGTGCCTAAGTCTACTTGAAGAGGAAACAAACCATAGAGACAAAACTGAGAACTCCTTTATTTTTTTCAAGTTTCAAAGAGCTACTACAAACCATGTTGGATTTAGAGTTCCAAATTCATCTATCTATATAGGAGAGAACAGTGTGAAACCTAAATATAAAAACTGCTACTGTAGACGAACGTTTCAACCTAGAAGAACAAAATTTGGTGAGCCAAGTGGGATTTGTGTACTGATCATTACCCGCAAGAATCATCAAGATTGGGTGAAAAAATATTTGCTGGTATTTCGGTAACTCGTTATTTCTTAGAAGCTTGGCAACACCTCTGAATGAAAGTGCTTTTCCACAGTCTGTGCCTAAGTCTACTTGAAGAGGAAACAAACCATAGAGACAAAACTGACAACTCCTTTATTTTGTCAAGTTTCAAAGAGCTACTACAAACCATGTTGGATTTAGAGTTCCAAATTCATCAATCTATATAGGAGAGATGAGAGTGAAACCTAAATATAAAAACTGATACTGTAGACGAACGCTTCAACCTAGATGAACAAAATTTGGTGAGCCAAGTGGGATTTGTGTACTGATCATTACCACCACGTATCATCAAGATTGCGTGAAAAAATATTTGCTGGTATTTCGAAAACTCGTTATTTCTTAGAAGCTTGGCAACCCCTCTCAATGTAAGTACTTTTCCACAGTCTGTGCCTAGGGCTACTTGAAGAGGAAACAAACCATAGAGACAAAATTGAGATCTCCTTTATTTTGTCAAGTTTCAAAGAGCTACTACAAACCATGTTGGATTTAGAGTTCCAAATTCATCTATCTATATAGGAGAGATGAGAGTGAATCCTAAATATAAAAACTGCTACTCAAGACGAACGCTTCAACCTAGTAGAACATAATTTGGTGAGCCAAGTGGGATTTGTGTACTGATCATTACCACCAAGTATTATCAAGATTGGATGAAAAAATATTTCCTGGTGTTTCGGAAACTCGTTATTTCTAAGAAGCTTGGCAACCCCTCTCAATGAAAGTGCTTTTCCACAGTCTGTGCCTAGGGCTACTTGAAGAGGAAACAAACCATAGAGAGAAAAGTGAGATCTCCTTTATTTTGTCAAGTTTCAAAGAGCTACTACAAACCATGTTGGATTTAGAGTTCCAAATTCATGTATCTATATAGGAGAGATGAGAGTGAAACCTAAATATAAAAACTGCTGCTGTAGGTGAACGTTTCAACCTAGAAGAACAAAATTTCGTGAGCCAAGTGGGATTTGTGTACTGATCAATACCCGCAAGAATCTTCAAGATTGGGTGAATCAATATTTGCTGGTATTTCGGATACTCGTTATTTTTAGAAGCTTGGCAACCCCTCTCAATGAAAGTGCTTTTCCACAGTCTATGCCTAGGGCTACATGAAGAGGAAACAAACCATAGAGACAAAACTGACAACTCCTTTATTTTGTCAAGTTTCAAAGAGCTACTACAAACCATGTTGGATTTAGAGTTCCAAATTCATCAATCTATATAGGAGAGATGAGAGTGAAACCTAAATATAAAAACTGATACTGTAGACGAACGCTTCAACGTAGAAGAACAAAATTTGGTGAGCCAAGTGGAATTTGTGTAGTGATCATTACCACCACGTATTATCAAGATTGCGTGAAAAAATATTTGCTGTTATTTCGGAAACTCGTTATTTCTTAGAAGCTTGGCAACCCCTCTCAATGAAAGTACTTTTCCACAGTCTGTGCCTAGGGCTACTTGAAGAGGAAACAAACCATAGAGACTAAACTGAGAACTCCTTTATTTTCTCAAGGTTCAAATAGCTACTACAAACCATGTTGGATTTAGAGTTCCAAATTCATCTATCTATATAGGAGAGAACAGAGTGAAACCTAAATATAAAAACTGCTACTCAAGACGAACGCTTCAACCTAGTAGAACACAATTTGGTGAGCCAAGTGGGATTTGTGTACTGATCATTACCACCAAGTATTATCAAGATTGCATGAAAAAATATTTCCTGGTGTTTCGGAAACTCGTTATTTCTTAGAAGCTTGGCAACCCCTCTCAATGAAAGTGCTTTTCAACAGTCTGTGCCTAGGGCTACTTGAAGAGGAAACAAACCATAGAGTCAAAACTGAGAACTCCTTTATTTTGTCAAGTTTCAAAGAGCTACTACAAACCATGTTGGATGTAGAGTTCCAAATTCATCAATCTATATAGGAGAGATGAGTGTGAAACCTACATATAAAAACTGCTGCTGTAGGTGAACGTTTCAACCTAGAAGAACAAAATTTGGTGAGCCTAGTGGGAGTTGTGTAGTGATCATTACCCGCAAGAATCATCAAGATTGGGTGAATAAATATTTGCTGGTATTTCGGAAACTCGTTATTTCTTAGAAGCTTGGCAACCCCTCTCAATGAAAGTGCTTTTCCACAGTCTGTGCCTAGGGCTACATGAAGAGGAAACAAACCATAGAGACAAAACTGAGAACTCCTTTATTTTGTCAAGTTTCAAAGAGCTACTACAAACCATGTTGGATTTAGTGTTCCAAATTCATCAATCTATATAGGAGAGATGAGAGTGAAACCTAAATATAAAAATTGCTACTCTAGACGAGCGCTTCTACCTAGAAGAACACAATTTGGTGAGCCAAGTGGGATTTGTGTACTGATCATTACCACCACGTATCATCAAGATTGTGTGAAAAAATATTTGCTGGTATTTCGGAAACTCGTTATTTCTTAGAAGCTTGGCAACCCCTCTCAATGTAAGTACTTTTCCACAGTCTGTGCCTAGGGCTACTTGAAGAGGAAACAAACCATAGAGACAAAACTGAGAACTCCTTTATTTTTTTCAAGTTTCAAAGAGCTACTTCAAACCATGTTGGATTTAGAGTTCCAAATTCATCTATCTATATAGGAGAGAACAGTGTGAAACCTAAATATAAAAACTGCTACTGTAGACGAACGTTTCAACCTAGAAGAACAAAATTTGCTGAGCCAAGTGGGATTTGTGTACTGATCATTACCACCAAGAATCATCAAGATTGGGTGAAAAAATATTTACTGGTGTTTCGGAAACTCGTTATTTCTTAGAAGCTTGGCAACCCCTCTCAATGAAAGTGCTTTTCCACAGTCTTTGCCTAGGGCTACTTGAAGAGGAAACAAACCATAGAGAAAAAACTGAGATCTATTTTATTTTGTTAAGTTTCAAAGAGCTACTACAAACCATGTTGGATTTAGAGTTCCAAATTCATGTATCTATATAGGAGAGATGAGAGTGAATCCTAAATATAAAAACTGCTACTCAAGACGAACGCTTCAACCTAGTAGAACACAATTTGGTGAGCCAAGTGGGATTTGTGTACTGATCATTACCACCAAGTATTATCAAGATTCAATGAAAAAATATTTCCTGGTGTTTCGGAAACTCGTTATTTCTTAGAAGCTTGGCATCCCCTCTCAATGAAAGTGCTTTTCCACAGTCTGTGCCTAGGGCTACTTGAAGAGGAAACAAACAATAGAGACGCAACTGAGAACTCCTTTATTTTGTCAAGTTTCAAAGAGCTACTACAAACCATGTTGGATTTAGAGTTCCAAATTCATCTATCTATATAGGAAAGATGAGAGTGAAACCTAAATATAAAAACTGCTACTGTAGACGAACGCTACAACCTAGAAGAACACAATTTGGTGAGCAAAGTGGGATTTGTGTACTGATCATTACCACCACGTATCATCAAGATTGCGTGAAAAAATATTTGCTGGTATTTCGGAAACTCGTTATTTCTTAGAAGCTTGGCAACCCCTCTCAATGAAAGTGCTTTTCCACAGTCTGTGCCTAGGGCTACTTGAAGAGGAAACAAACCATAGAGAGAAAACTGAGATCTCCTTTATTTTGTCAAGTTTCAAAGAGCTACTACAAACCATGTTGGATTTAGAGTTCCAAATTCATGTATCTATATAGGAGAGATGAGAGTGAAACCTAAATATAAAAACTGCTGCTGTAGGTGAACGTTTCAACCTAGAAGAACAAAATTTCGTGAGCCAGGTGGGATTTGTGTACTGATCATTACCCGCAAGAATCATCAAGATTGGGTGAATCAATATTTGCTGGTATTTCGGAAACTCGTTATTTCTTAGAAGCTTGGCAACCCCTCTCAATGAAAGTGCTTTTCCACAGTCTTTGAATAGGGCTACTTGAAGAGGAAACAAACCATAGAGACAAAACTGAGAACTCCTTTATTTTGTCAAGTTTCAAAGAGCTACTACAAACCATGTTGGATTTAGAGTTCCAAATTCATCTATCTATATAGGAGAGATGAGAGTGAAACCTAAATATAAAAACTGCTACTGTAGACGAACGCTACAACCTAGAAGAACACAATTTGGTGAGCCAAGTGGGATTTGTGTACTGATCATTACCACCACGTATCATCAAGATTGGGTGAAAAAATATTTGCTGGTATTTCGGAAACTCGTTATTTCTTAGAAGCTTGGCAACCCCTCTCAATGAAAGTGCTTCTCCACAGTCTGTGCCTAGGGCTACTTGAAGAGGAAACAAACCATAGAGACAAAACTGAGAACTCCTTTATTTTGTCAAGTTTCAAAGAGTTACTACAAACCATGTTGGATTTAGAGTTCCAAATTCATGTATCTATATAGGAGAGATGAGAGTGAAACCTAAATATAAAAACTGCTACTGAAGACGAACGCTTCAACCTAGAAGAACACAATTTGGTGAGCCAAGTGGGATTTGTGTACTGATCATTACCACCACGTATCATCAAGATTGCATGAAAAAATATTTGCTGGTATTTCGGAAACTAGTTATTTCTTAGAAGCTTGGCAACCCCTCTCAATGTAAGTACTCTTCCACAGTCTGTGCCTAGGGCTACTTGAAGAGGAAACAAACCATAGAGACAAAACTGAGAACTCCTTTATTTTTTTCAAGTTTCAAAGAGCTACTACAAACCATGTTGGATTTAGAGTTCCAAATTCATCTATCTATATAGGAGAGAACAGTATGAAACCTAAATATAAAAACTGCTACTGTAGACGAACGCTTCAATCTAGAAGAACACAATTTGGTGAGGTAAGTGGGATTTGTGTACTGATCATTACCACCAAGAATCATCAAGATTGAGTGAAAAAATATTTACTGGTATTTCGGAAACTCGTTATTTCTTAGAAGCTTGGCCACCCCTCTCAATGAAAGTGCTTTTCCACAGTCTGTGCCTAGGGCTGTTTGAAGAGGAAACAAACCATAGAGACAAAACTGAGAACTCTTTTATTTTGTCAAGTTTCAAAGAGCTAATACAAACCATGTTGGATTTGGAGTTCCAAATTCATCTATCTATATAGGAGAGAACAGAGTGAAACCTAAATATAAAAACTGCTACTGTAGACGAACGCTTCAACCTAGAAGAACATAATTTGGTGAGCCAAGTGGGATTTGTGTACTGATCATTACCACCAAGAATCATCAAGATTGGGTGAAAAAATATTTGCTGGTGTTTCGGAAACTCGTTATTTCTTAGAAGCTTGGTACCCCTCTCAATGAAAGTGCTTTTCCACAGTTTGTGCCTAGGGCTACTTGAAGAGGAAACAAACCATAGAGACAAAACTGAGAACACCTTTATTTTTTCAAGTTTCAAAGAGCTACTACAAACCATGTTGGATTTACAGTTCGAAATTCATCTATCTATATAGGAGAGATGAGAGTGAAACCTAAATATAAAAACTGCTACTGTAGACGAACGCTTCAACCTAGAAGAACACAATTTGGTGAGGTAAGTGGGATTTGTGTACTGATCATTATCATCAAGATTGTGTGAAAAAATATTTGCTGGTATTTCGGAAACTCGTTATTTCTTAGAAGCTTGGCAACCCCTCTCAATGAAAGTGCTTCTCTACAGTCTGTGCCTAGGGCTCCTTGAAGAGGAAACAAACCATAGAGACAAAACTGAGAACTCCTTTATTTTGTCAAGTTTCAAAGAGCTACTACAAACCATGTTGGATTTAGAGTTCCAAATTCATGTATCTATATAGGAGAGATGAGAGTGAAACCTAAATATAAAAACTGCTACTGAAGACGAACGCTTCAACCTAGAAGAACACAATTTGGTGAGCCAAGTGGGATTTGTGTACTGATCATTACCACCAAGTATTATCAAGATTGGGTGAAAAAATATTTCCTGGTGTTTCGGAAACTTGTTATTTCTTAGAAGCTTGGCAACCCCTCTCAATGAAAGTGCTTCTCCACAGTCTGTGCCTAGAGCTACTTGAAGAGGAAACAAACCATAGAGACAAAACTGAGAACTCCTTTATTTTGTCAAGTTTCAAAGAGCTACTACAAACCATGTTCGATTTAGAGTTCCAAATTAATCTATATCTATAGGAGAGATGAGAGTGAAACCTAAATATATAAACTGCTACTGTAGACGAACGGTTCAACCTAGAAGAACAAAATTTGGTGAGCCATGTGGGAATTGTTTACTGATCATTACCACCACGTATCATCAAGATTGGGTGAAAAAATATTTGCTGGTATTTCGGAAACTCGTTATTTCTTAGAAGCTTGGCAACCCCTCTCAATGAAAGTGCTTCTCCACAGTCTGTGCCTAGGGCTACTTGAAGAGGAAACAAACCATAGAGACAAAACTGAGAACTCCTTTATTTTGTCAAGTTTCAAAGAGTTACTACAAACCATGTTGGATTTAGAGTTACAAATTCATGTATCTATATAGGAGAGATGAGAGTGAAACCTAAATATATAAACTGCTACTGTAGACGAACGCTTCAACCTAGAAGAACAAAATTTGGTGAGCCAAGTGGGATTTGTGTACTGATCATTACCAGCACGTATCATCAAGATTGGGTGAAAAAATATTTGCTGGTATTTCGGAAACTCGTTATTTCTTAGAAGCTTGGCAACCCCTCTCAATGAAAGTGCTTCTCCACAGTCTGTGCCTAGGGCTACTTGAAGAGGAAACAAACCATAGAGACAAAACTGAGAACTCCTTTATTTTGTCAAGTTTCAAAGAGTTACTACAAACCATGTTGGATTTAGAGTTCCAAATTCATGTATCTATATAGGAGAGATGAGAGTGAAACCTAAATATAAAAACTGCTACTGAAGACGAACGCTTCAACCTAGAAGAACAGAATTTGGTGAGCCAAGTGGGATTTGTGTACTGATCATTACCACCAAGTATTATCAAAATTGGGTGAAAAAATATTTCCTGGTGTTTCGGAAACTTGTTATTTCTTAGAAGCTTGGCAACCCCTCTAAATTAAAGTGCTTCTCCACAGTCTGTGCCTAGGGCTACTTGAAGAGGAAACAAACCATAGAGACAAAACTGAGAACATCTTTATTTTTTCAAGTTTCAAAGAGCTACTACAAACCATGTTGGATTTTGAGTTCGAAATTCATCTATCTATATAGGGGAGAACAGTGTGAAAGCTAAATATAAAAACTGCTACTGTAGACGAACGCTTCAACCTAGAAGAACACAATTTGGTGAGGTAAGTGGGATTTGTGTACTGATCATTACCACCAAGAATCATCAAGATTGTGTGAAAAAATATTTGCTGGTATTTCGGAAACTCGTTTTTTCTTAGAAGCTTGGCAACCCCTCTCAATGAAAGTGCTTCTCTACAGTCTGTGCCTAGGGCTCCTTGAAGAGGAAACAAACCATAGAGACAAAACTGAGAACTCCTTTATTTTGTCAAGTTTCTAAGAGCTACTACAAACCATGTTGGATTTAGAGTTCCAAATTCATCTATCTATATCGAAGAGATGAGAGTGAAACCTAAATATAAAAACTGCTACTGTAGACGAACGCTTCAACCTAGAAGAACACAATTTGGTGACCCAAGTGGGATTTGTATACTGATCATTACCACCAAGAATCATCAAGATTGGGTGAAAAATATTAGCTGGTATTTTGGAAACTCGTTATTTCTTAGAAGCTTGGCAACCCCTCTCAATGAAAGTGCTTCTCCACAGTCTGTGCCTAGGGCTACTTGAAGAGGAAACAAACCATAGAGACAAAACTGAGAACTCCTTTATTTTGTCAAGTTTCAAAGAGCTACTACAAACCATGTTGGATTTAGAGTTCCAAATTCATCTATCTATATAGGAGAGAACAGAGTGAAACCTAAATATATAAACTGCTACTGTAGACGAACGCTTAAACCTAGAAGAACACAATTTGGTGAGCCAAGTGGGATTTGTGTACTGATCATTACCACCAAGAATCATCAAGATTGGGTGAAAAAATATTAGCTGGTATTTCGGAAACTCGTTATTTCTTAGAAGCTTGGCAACCCCTCTAAATGAAAGTGCTTTTCCACAGTCTGTGCCTAGGGCTACTTTAAGAGGAAACAAACTATAGAGACAAAATTGAGAACTCCTTTATTTTGTCAAGTTTCAAAAAGCTACTACAAACCATGTTAGATATAGAGTTCCAAATTCATCTATCTATATAGGAGAGAACACAGTGAAACCTAAATATAAAAACTGCTACTGTAGACGAACACTTCAACCTAGAAGAACAAAATTTGGTGAGCCAAGTGGGATTTGTGTACTGATCATTACCACCACGTATCATCAAGATTGGGTGAAAAAATATTTGCTGGTATTTCGGAAACTCGTTATTTCTTAGAAGCTTGGCAACCCCTCTCAATGAAAGTGCTTTTCCACAGTCTGTGCCTAGGGCTACTTGAAGATGAAACAATCCATAGAGACAAAACTGAAAACTCCTTTTTTTTGTCAAGTTTCAAAGAGCTACTACAAACCATGTTGGTTTTAGAGTTCCAAATTCATCTATCTATATAGGAGAGATGAGGGTGAAACCTAAATATAAAAACTGCTATTGTAGACGAACGCTTCAACCTAGAAGAACACAATTTGGTGAGCCAAGTGGGATTTGTGTACTGATCATTACCACCAAGAATCATCAAGATTGGGTGAGAAAATATTAGCTGGTATTTCGGAAACTCGTTATTTCTTAGAAGCTTGGCAACCCCTCTCAATGAAAGTGCTTTTCCACAGTCTGTGCCTAGGGCTACTTGAAGAGGAAACAAACCATAGAGACAAAACTGAGATCTCCTTTATTTTGTCAAGTTTCAAAGAGCTACTACAAACCATGTTGGATTTAGAGTTCCAAATTCATCTATCTATATAGGAGAGATGAGAGTGAAACCTAAATATAAAAACTGCTACTGAAGACGAACGCTTCAACCTAGAAGAACGCAATTTGGTGAGCCAAGTGGGATTTGTGTACTGATCATTACCACCAAGTATTATAAGATTGGGTGAAAAAATATTTCCTGGTGTTTCGGAAACTTGTTATTTCTTAGAAGCTTGGCAACCCCTCTCAATGAAAGTGCTTCACCACAGTCCGTGCCTAGGGCTACTTGAAGAGGAAACAAACCATAGAGACAAAACTGAGAATTCCTTTATTTTGTCAAGTTTCAAAGAGCTACTACAAACCATGTTGGATTTAGAGTTCCAAATTCATCTATCTATATAGGAGAGATGAGAGTGAAACCTAAATATAAAAACTGCTACTGTAGACGAACGCTTCAACCAAGAAGAACACAATTTGGTGAGCCAAGTGGGATTTGTGTACTGACCATTACCCCCAAGTATCATCAAGATTGGTTGAAAAAATATTTGCTGGTATTTCGGAAACTCGTTATTTCTTAGAAGCTTGGCAACCCCTATCAATGAAAGTGCTTTTCCACAGTCTGTGCCTAGGGCTACTTGAAGAGGAAACAAACCATAGAGAAAAAACTGAGAACTCCTTTATTTTGTCAAGTTTCAAAGAGCTACTACAAACCTTGTTTTATTTAGAGTTCCAAAAACATCTATCTATATAGGAGAGATGAGAGTGAAACCTAAATATAAAAACTGCTACTGTAGACGAACGCTTCAACCTAGAAGAACACAATTTTGTGAGCCAAGTGGGATTTGTGTACTGATCATTACCACCAAGAATCATCAAGATTGGGTGAGAAAATATTAGCTGGTATTTCGGAAACTCGTTATTTTCTTAGAAGCTTGGCAACCCCTCTCAATGAAAGTGCTTTTCCACAGTCTGTGCCTAGGGCTACTTGAAGAGGAAACAAACCATAGAGACAAAACTGAGATCACCTTTATTTTGTCAAGTTTCAAAGAGCTACTACAAACCATGTTGGATTTAGAGTTCCAAATTCATGTATCTATATAGGAGAGATGAGAGTGAAACCTAAATATAAAAACTGCTACTGAAGACGAACGCTTCAACCTAGAAGAACTAAATTTGGTGAGCCAAGTGGGATTTGTGTACTGATCATTACCACCACGTATCATCAAGATTGGTTGAAAAAATATTTCCTGGTGTTTCGGAAACTTGTTATTTCTTAGAAGCTTGGCAACCCCTCTCAATGAATGTGCTTTTCCACAGTCTGTGCCTAGGGCTACATGAAGATGAAACAAACCATAGTGAAAAAACTGAGAACTCCTTAATTTTGTCAAGTTTCAAAGAGCTACTACAAACCATGTTGGATTTAGAGTTCCAAATTCATGTATCTATATAGGAGAGATGAGAGTGAAACCTAAATATAAAAACTGCTACTGTAGACGAACGCTTCAACCAAGAAGAACACAATTTGGTGAGCCAAGTCGGAATTGTGTACTGATCATTACCACCAAGTATTATCAAGATTGGGTGAAAAAATATTTCCTGGTGTTTCGGAAACTCGTGATTTCTTAGAAACTTGGCAACACCTCTCAATGAAATTGCTTTTCCACAGTCTGTGCCTAGGGCTACTTGAAGAGGAAACAAACCATAGAGAAAAAACTGAGAACTCCTTTATTTTGTCAAGTTTCAAAGAGCTACTACAAACCATGTTAGATATAGTGTTTCATATCCATCTATCTATATAGGAGAGAACAGAGTGAAACCTAAATATAAAAACTGCTACTGTAGACGAACGCTTCAATCTAGAAGAACAAAATTTGGTGAGCCAAGTGGGATTTGTGTACTGATCATTACCACCACGTATCATCAAGATTGGGTGAAAAAATATTTCCTGGTGTTTCGGAAACTTGTTATTTCTTAGAAGCTTGGCAACCCCTCTCAATGAATGTGCTTTTCCACAGTCTGTGCCTAGGGCTACTTGAAGAGGAAACAAACCATAGAGACAAAACTGAGAACTCCTTTATTTTGTCAAGTTTCAAAGAGCTACTTCAAACGATGTTGGATTTAGAGTTCCAAATTCATCTATCTATATAGGAGAGATGAGAGTGAAACCTAAATATAAAAACTGCTACTGTAGACGAACGCTTCAACCTAGAAGAACACAATTTGGTGAGCCAAGTTGGATTTGTGTACTGATCATTACCCCCACGTATCATCAAGATTTTGTGAAAAAATATTTCCTGGTATTTCGGAAACTCGTTATTTCTTAGAAGCTTGGCAACCCCTCTCAATGAAAGTGCTTTTCCACAGTCTGTGCCTAGGGCTACTTGAAGAGGAAACAAACCATAGAGAAAAAACTGAGAACTCCTTTATTTTGTCAAGTTTCAAAGAGCTACTACAAACCATGTTGGATTTAGAGTTCCAAATTCATGTATCTATATAGGAGAGATGAGAGTGAAACCTAAATATAAAAACTGCTACTGTAGACGAACGCTCCAACCAAGAAGAACACAATTTGGTGAGGCAAGTGGGAATTGTGTACTGATCATTACCACCAAGTATTATCAAGATTGGGTGAAAAAATATTTCCTGGTGTTTCGGAAACTCGTTATTTCTTAGAAGCTTGGCAACCCCTCTCAATGAAAGTGCTTTTCCACAGTCTGTGCCTAGGGCTACTTGAAGAGGAAACAAACCATAGAGACAAAACAGAGATCTATTTTATTTTGTCAAGTTTCAAAGAGCTACTACAAACCATGTTGGATTTAGAGTTCCAAATTCATGTATCTATATAGGAGAGATGAGAGTGAAACCTAAATATAAAAACTGCTACTGAAGACGAACGCTTCAACCTAGAAGAACACAATTTGGTGAGCCAAGTGGGATTTGTGTACTGATCATTACCACCAAGTATTATGAAGATTGGGTGAAAAAATATTTCCTGGTGTTTCGGAAACTTGTTATTTCTTAGAAGCTTGGCAACCCCTCTCAATGAAAGTGCTTCACCACAGTCTGTGCCTAGGGCTACTTGAAGAGGAAACAAACCATAGAGACAAAACTGAGAACTCCTTTATTTTGTCAAGTTTCAAAGAGCTACTACAAACCATGTTGGATTTAGAGATCCAAATTCATCTATCTATATAGGAGAGATGAGAGTGAAACCTAAATATAAAAACTGCTACTGTAGACGAACGCTTCAACCAAGAAGAACACAATTTGGTGAGCCAAGTGGGATTTGTGTACTGATCATTACCCCCACGTATCATCAAGATTGGGTGAAAAAATATTTGCTGGTATTTCGGAAACTCGTTATTTCTTAGAAGCTTGGCAACCCCTATCAATGAAAGTGCTTTTCCACAGTCTGTGCCTAGGGCTACTTGAAGAGGAAACAAACCATAGAGAAAAAACTGAGAACTCCTTTATTTTGTCAAGTTTCAAAGAGCTACTACAAACCATGTTTTATTTAGAGTTCCAAAATCATCTATCTATATAGGAGAGATGAGAGTGAAACCTAAATATAAAAACTGCTACTGTAGACGAACGCTTCAACCTAGAAGAACACAATTTGGTGAGCCAAGTGGGATTTGTGTACTGATCATTACCACCAAGAATCATCAAGATTGGGTGAGAAAATATTAGCTGGTATTTCGGAAACTCGTTATTTCTTAGAAGCTTGGCAACCCCTCTCAATGAAAGTCCTTTTCCACAGTCTGTGCCTAGGGCTACTTGAAGAGGAAACAAACCATAGAGACAAAACTGAGATCACCTTTATTTTGTCAACATTCAAAGAGCTACTACAAACCATGTTGGATTTAGAGTTCCAAATTCATGTATCTATATAGGAGAGATGAGACTGAAACCTAAATATAAAAACTGCTACTGTAGACGAACGCTTCAACCTAGAAGAACACAATTTGGTGAGCCAAGTTGGATTTGTGTACTGATCATTACCCCCACGTATCATCAAGATTGGGTGAAAAAATATTTGCTGGTATTTCGGAAACTCGTTATTTCTTAGAAGCTTGGCAACCCCTCTCAATGAAAGTGCTTTTCCACAGTCTGTGCCTAGTGTTACTTGAAGAGGAAACAAACCATAGAGAAAAAACTGAGAACTCCTTTATTTTCTCAAGTTTCAAAGAGCTACGACAAACCATGTTTTATTTAGAGTTCCAAAATCGTCTATCTATATAGGAGAGATGAGAGTGAAACCTAAATATAAAAACTGCTACTGTAGACGAACGCTTCAACCTAGAAGAACACAATTTGGTGAGCCTAGTGGGATTTGTGTACTGATCATTACCACCACGAATCATCAAGATTGGGTGAAAAAATGTTTGCTGGTATTTCGGAAACTTGTTATTTCTTAGAAGCTTGGCAACCCCTCTCAATGAAAGTGCTTTTCCACAGTCTGTGCATAGGGCTACTTGAAGAGGAAACAAACCATAGAGACAAAACAGAGATCTATTTGATTTTGTCAAGTTTCAAAGAGCTACTACAAACCATGTTGGATTTAGAGTTCCAAATTCATGTATCTATATAGGAGAGATGAGAGTGAAACCTAAATATAAAAACTGCTACTGAAGACGAACGCTTCAACCTAGAAGAACACAATTTCTTGAGCCAAGTGGGATTTGTGTAGTGATCATTAGCACCAAGTATTATCAAGATTGGGTGAAAAAATATTTCCTGGTGTTTCGGAAACTTGTTATTTCTTAGAAGCTTGGCAACCCCTCTCAATGAAAGTGCTTCTCCACAGTCTGTGCCTAGGGCTACTTGAAGAGGAAACAAACCATAGAGACAAAACTGAGAACTCCTTTATTTTCTCAAGTTTCAAAGACCTACTACAAATCATGTTGGATTTAGAGTTCCAAATTCATCTATCTATATAGGAGAGATGAGAGTGAAACCTAAATATAAAAACTGCTACTGTAGACGAACGCTTCAACCTTGAAGAACACAATTTGGTGAGCCAAGTGGGATTTGTGTACTGATCATTACCACCACGTATCATCAAGATTGGGTGAAAATATATTTGCTGGTATTTCGGAAACTCGTGATTTCTTAGAAGCTTGGCAACCCCTCTCAATGAAATTGCTTTTCCACAGTCTGTGCCTAGGGCTACTTAAAGAGGAAACAAACCATAGAGACAAAACTGAGATTTCCTTTATTTTGTCAAGTTTCAAAGAGCTAGTACAAACCATGTTGGATTTAGAGTTCCAAATTCATCTATCTATATAGGAGAGATGAGAGTGAAACCTAAATATAAAAACTGCTACTGAAGACGAACGCTTCAACCTAGAAGAACACAATTTGGTGAGCCAAGTGGGATTTGTGTACTGATCATTACCCCCACGTATCATCAAGATTGGGTGAAAAAATATTTGCTGGTATTTCGGAAACTCGTTATTTCTTAGAAGCTTGGCAACCCCTCTCAATGAAAGTGCTTTTCCACAGTCTGTGCCTAGGGTTACTTGAAGAGGAAACAAACCATAGAGAAAAAACTGAGAACTCCTTTATTTTCTCAAGTTTCAAAGAGCTACTACAAACCATGTTTTATTTAGAGTTCCAAAATCGTCTATCTATATAGGAGAGATGAGAGTGAAACCTAAATATAAAAACTGCTACTGTAGACGAACGCTTCAACCTAGAAGAACACAATTTGGTGAGCCTAGTGGGATTTGTGTACTGATCATTACCACCACGTATCATCAAGATTGGGTGAAAAAATGTTTGCTGGTATTTCGGAAACTTGTTATTTCTTAGAAGCTTGGCAACCCCTCTCAATGAAAGTGCTTTTCCACAGTCTGTGCCTAGGGCTACTTGAAGAGGAAACAAACCATAGAGACAAAACAGAGATCTATTTGATTTTGTCAAGTTTCAAAGAGCTACTACAAACCATGTTGGATTTAGAGTTCCAAATTCATGTATCTATATAGGAGAGATGAGAGTGAAACCTAAATATAAAAACTGCTACTGAAGACGAACGCTTCAACCTAGAAGAACACAATTTCTTGAGCCAAGTGGGATTTGTGTAGTGATCATTAGCACCAAGTATTATCAAGATTGGGTGAAAAAATATTTCCTGGTGTTTCGGAAACTTGTTATTTCTTAGAAGCTTGGCAACCCCTCTCAATGAAAGTGCTTCTCCACAGTCTGTGCCTAGGGCTACTTGAAGAGGAAACAAACCATAGAGACAAAACTGAGAACTCCTTTATTTTCTCAAGTTTCAAAGACCTACTACAAATCATGTTGGATTTAGAGTTCCAAATTCATCTATCTATATAGGAGAGATGAGAGTGAAACCTAAATATAAAAACTGCTACTGTAGACGAACGCTTCAACCTTGAAGAACACAATTTGGTGAGCCAAGTGGGATTTGTGTACTGATCATTACCACCACGTATCATCAAGATTGGGTGAAAATATATTTGCTGGTATTTCGGAAACTCGTGATTTCTTAGAAGCTTGGCAACCCCTCTCAATGAAATTGCTTTTCCACAGTCTGTGCCTAGGGCTACTTAAAGAGGAAACAAACCATAGAGACAAAACTGAGATTTCCTTTATTTTGTCAAGTTTCAAAGAGCTAGTACAAACCATGTTGGATTTAGAGTTCCAAATTCATCTATCTATATAGGAGAGATGAGAGTGAAACCTAAATATAAAAACTGCTACTGAAGACGAACGCTTCAACCTAGAAGAACACAATTTGGTGAGCCAAGTGGGATTTGTGTACTGATCATTACCACCAAGTATTATGAGGATTGGGTGAAAAAATATTTCCTGGTGTTTCGGAAACTTGTTATTTCTTAGAAGCTTGGCAACCCCTCTCAATGAAAGTGCTTCACCACAGTCTGTGCATAGGGCTACTTGAAGAGGAAACAAACCATAGAGACAAAACTGAGAACTCCTTTATTTTGTCAAGTTTCAAAGAGCTACTACAAACCATGTTGGATTTAGAGTTCCAAATTCATGTATCTATATAGGAGAGATGAGAGTGAAACCTAAATATAAAAACTGCTACTGTAGACGAACGCTCCAACCAAGAAGAACACAATTTGGTGAGCCAAGTGGGAATTGTGTACTGATCATTACCACCAAGTATTATCAAGATTGGGTGAAAAAATATTTCCTGGTGTTTCGGAAACTCGTTATTTCTTAGAAGCTTGGCAACCCCTCTCAATGAAAGTGCTTTTCCACAGTCTGTGCCTAGGGCTACTTGAAGAGGAAACAAACCATAGAGACAAAACAGAGATCTATTTTATTTTGTCAAGTTTCAAAGAGCTACTACAAACCATGTTGGATTTAGAGTTCCAAATTCATGTATCTATATAGGAGAGATGAGAGTGAAACCTAAATATAAAAACTGCTACTGAAGACGAACGCTTCAACCTAGAAGAACACAATTTGGTGAGCCAAGTGGGATTTGTGTACTGATCATTACCACCAAGTATTATGAAGATTGGGTGAAAAAATATTTCCTGGTGTTTCGGAAACTTGTTATTTCTTAGAAGCTTGGCAACCCCTCTCAATGAAAGTGCTTCACCACAGTCTGTGCCTAGGGCTACTTGAAGAGGAAACAAACCATAGAGACAAAACTGAGAACTCCTTTATTTTGTCAAGTTTCAAAGAGCTACTACAAACCATGTTGGATTTAGAGATCCAAATTCATCTATCTATATAGGAGAGATGAGAGTGAAACCTAAATATAAAAACTGCTACTGTAGACGAACGCTTCAACCAAGAAGAACACAATTTGGTGAGCCAAGTGGGATTTGTGTACTGATCATTACCCCCACGTATCATCAAGATTGGGTGAAAAAATATTTGCTGGTATTTCGGAAACTCGTTATTTCTTAGAAGCTTGGCAACCCCTATCAATGAAAGTGCTTTTCCACAGTCTGTGCCTAGGGCTACTTGAAGAGGAAACAAACCATAGAGAAAAAACTGAGAACTCCTTTATTTTGTCAAGTTTCAAAGAGCTACTACAAACCATGTTTTATTTAGAGTTCCAAAATCATCTATCTATATAGGAGAGATGAGAGTGAAACCTAAATATAAAAACTGCTACTGTAGACGAACGCTTCAACCTAGAAGAACACAATTTGGTGAGCCAAGTGGGATTTGTGTACTGATCATTACCACCAAGAATCATCAAGATTGGGTGAGAAAATATTAGCTGGTATTTCGGAAACTCGTTATTTCTTAGAAGCTTGGCAACCCCTCTCAATGAAAGTCCTTTTCCACAGTCTGTGCCTAGGGCTACTTGAAGAGGAAACAAACCATAGAGACAAAACTGAGATCACCTTTATTTTGTCAACATTCAAAGAGCTACTACAAACCATGTTGGATTTAGAGTTCCAAATTCATGTATCTATATAGGAGAGATGAGACTGAAACCTAAATATAAAAACTGCTACTGTAGACGAACGCTTCAACCTAGAAGAACACAATTTGGTGAGCCAAGTTGGATTTGTGTACTGATCATTACCCCCACGTATCATCAAGATTGGGTGAAAAAATATTTGCTGGTATTTCGGAAACTCGTTATTTCTTAGAAGCTTGGCAACCCCTCTCAATGAAAGTGCTTTTCCACAGTCTGTGCCTAGTGTTACTTGAAGAGGAAACAAACCATAGAGAAAAAACTGAGAACTCCTTTATTTTCTCAAGTTTCAAAGAGCTACGACAAACCATGTTTTATTTAGAGTTCCAAAATCGTCTATCTATATAGGAGAGATGAGAGTGAAACCTAAATATAAAAACTGCTACTGTAGACGAACGCTTCAACCTAGAAGAACACAATTTGGTGAGCCTAGTGGGATTTGTGTACTGATCATTACCACCACGAATCATCAAGATTGGGTGAAAAAATGTTTGCTGGTATTTCGGAAACTTGTTATTTCTTAGAAGCTTGGCAACCCCTCTCAATGAAAGTGCTTTTCCACAGTCTGTGCATAGGGCTACTTGAAGAGGAAACAAACCATAGAGACAAAACAGAGATCTATTTGATTTTGTCAAGTTTCAAAGAGCTACTACAAACCATGTTGGATTTAGAGTTCCAAATTCATGTATCTATATAGGAGAGATGAGAGTGAAACCTAAATATAAAAACTGCTACTGAAGACGAACGCTTCAACCTAGAAGAACACAATTTCTTGAGCCAAGTGGGATTTGTGTAGTGATCATTAGCACCAAGTATTATCAAGATTGGGTGAAAAAATATTTCCTGGTGTTTCGGAAACTTGTTATTTCTTAGAAGCTTGGCAACCCCTCTCAATGAAAGTGCTTCTCCACAGTCTGTGCCTAGGGCTACTTGAAGAGGAAACAAACCATAGAGACAAAACTGAGAACTCCTTTATTTTCTCAAGTTTCAAAGACCTACTACAAATCATGTTGGATTTAGAGTTCCAAATTCATCTATCTATATAGGAGAGATGAGAGTGAAACCTAAATATAAAAACTGCTACTGTAGACGAACGCTTCAACCTTGAAGAACACAATTTGGTGAGCCAAGTGGGATTTGTGTACTGATCATTACCACCACGTATCATCAAGATTGGGTGAAAATATATTTGCTGGTATTTCGGAAACTCGTGATTTCTTAGAAGCTTGGCAACCCCTCTCAATGAAATTGCTTTTCCACAGTCTGTGCCTAGGGCTACTTAAAGAGGAAACAAACCATAGAGACAAAACTGAGATTTCCTTTATTTTGTCAAGTTTCAAAGAGCTAGTACAAACCATGTTGGATTTAGAGTTCCAAATTCATCTATCTATATAGGAGAGATGAGAGTGAAACCTAAATATAAAAACTGCTACTGAAGACGAACGCTTCAACCTAGAAGAACACAATTTGGTGAGCCAAGTGGGATTTGTGTACTGATCATTACCCCCACGTATCATCAAGATTGGGTGAAAAAATATTTGCTGGTATTTCGGAAACTCGTTATTTCTTAGAAGCTTGGCAACCCCTCTCAATGAAAGTGCTTTTCCACAGTCTGTGCCTAGGGTTACTTGAAGAGGAAACAAACCATAGAGAAAAAACTGAGAACTCCTTTATTTTCTCAAGTTTCAAAGAGCTACTACAAACCATGTTTTATTTAGAGTTCCAAAATCGTCTATCTATATAGGAGAGATGAGAGTGAAACCTAAATATAAAAACTGCTACTGTAGACGAACGCTTCAACCTAGAAGAACACAATTTGGTGAGCCTAGTGGGATTTGTGTACTGATCATTACCACCACGTATCATCAAGATTGGGTGAAAAAATGTTTGCTGGTATTTCGGAAACTTGTTATTTCTTAGAAGCTTGGCAACCCCTCTCAATGAAAGTGCTTTTCCACAGTCTGTGCCTAGGGCTACTTGAAGAGGAAACAAACCATAGAGACAAAACAGAGATCTATTTTATTTTGTCAAGTTTCAAAGAGCTACTACAAACCATGTTGGATTTAGAGTTCCAAATTCATGTATCTATATAGGAGAGATGAGAGTGAAACCTAAATATAAAAACTGCTACTGAAGACGAACGCTTCAACCTAGAAGAACACAATTTCTTGAGCCAAGTGGGATTTGTGTAGTGATCATTAGCACCAAGTATTATCAAGATTGGGTGAAAAAATATTTCCTGGTGTTTCGGAAACTTGTTATTTCTTAGAAGCTTGGCAACCCCTCTCAATGAAAGTGCTTCTCCACAGTCTGTGCCTAGGGCTACTTGAAGAGGAAACAAACCATAGAGACAAAACTGAGAACTCCTTTATTTTCTCAAGTTTCAAAGACCTACTACAAATCATGTTGGATTTAGAGTTCCAAATTCATCTATCTATATAGGAGAGATGAGAGTGAAACCTAAATATAAAAACTGCTACTGTAGACGAACGCTTCAACCTTGAAGAACACAATTTGGTGAGCCAAGTGGGATTTGTGTACTGATCATTACCACCACGTATCATCAAGATTGGGTGAAAATATATTTGCTGGTATTTCGGAAACTCGTGATTTCTTAGAAGCTTGGCAACCCCTCTCAATGAAATTGCTTTTCCACAGTCTGTGCCTAGGGCTACTTAAAGAGGAAACAAACCATAGAGACAAAACTGAGATTTCCTTTATTTTGTCAAGTTTCAAAGAGCTAGTACAAACCATGTTGGATTTAGAGTTCCAAATTCATCTATCTATATAGGAGAGATGAGAGTGAAACCTAAATATAAAAACTGCTACTGAAGACGAACGCTTCAACCTAGAAGAACACAATTTGGTGAGCCAAGTGGGATTTGTGTACTGATCATTACCACCAAGTATTATGAGGATTGGGTGAAAAAATATTTCCTGGTGTTTCGGAAACTTGTTATTTCTTAGAAGCTTGGCAACCCCTCTCAATGAAAGTGCTTCACCACAGTCTGTGCATAGGGCTACTTGAAGAGGAAACAAACCATAGAGACAAAACTGAGAACTCCTTTATTTTGTCAAGTTTCAAAGAGCTACTACAAACCATGTTGGATTTAGAGTTCCAAATTCATGTATCTATATAGGAGAGATGAGAGTGAAACCTAAATATAAAAACTGCTACTGTAGACGAACGCTCCAACCAAGAAGAACACAATTTGGTGAGCCAAGTGGGAATTGTGTACTGATCATTACCACCAAGTATTATCAAGATTGGGTGAAAAAATATTTCCTGGTGTTTCGGAAACTCGTTATTTCTTAGAAGCTTGGCAACCCCTCTCAATGAAAGTGCTTTTCCACAGTCTGTGCCTAGGGCTACTTGAAGAGGAAACAAACCATAGAGACAAAACAGAGATCTATTTTATTTTGTCAAGTTTCAAAGAGCTACTACAAACCATGTTGGATTTAGAGTTCCAAATTCATGTATCTATATAGGAGAGATGAGAGTGAAACCTAAATATAAAAACTGCTACTGAAGACGAACGCTTCAACCTAGAAGAACACAATTTGGTGAGCCAAGTGGGATTTGTGTACTGATCATTACCACCAAGTATTATGAAGATTGGGTGAAAAAATATTTCCTGGTGTTTCGGAAACTTGTTATTTCTTAGAAGCTTGGCAACCCCTCTCAATGAAAGTGCTTCACCACAGTCTGTGCCTAGGGCTACTTGAAGAGGAAACAAACCATAGAGACAAAACTGAGAACTCCTTTATTTTGTCAAGTTTCAAAGAGCTACTACAAACCATGTTGGATTTAGAGATCCAAATTCATCTATCTATATAGGAGAGATGAGAGTGAAACATAAATATAAAAACTGCTACTGTAGACGAACGCTTCAACCAAGAAGAACACAATTTGGTGAGCCAAGTGGGATTTGTGTACTGATCATTACCCCCACGTATCATCAAGATTGGGTGAAAAAAATATTTGCTGGTATTTCGGAAACTCGTTATTTCTTAGAAGCTTGGCAACCCCTATCAATGAAAGTGCTTTTCCACAGTCTGTGCCTAGGGCTACTTGAAGAGGAAACAAACCATAGAGAAAAAAGTGAGAACTCCTTTATTTTGTCAAGTTTCAAAGAGCTACTACAAACCCATGTTTTATTTAGAGTTCCAAAATCATCTATCTATAGGAGAGATGAGAGTGAAACCTAAATATAAAAACTGCTACTGTAGACGGAACGCTTCAACCTAGAAGAACACAATTTGGTGAGCCAAGTGGGATTTGTGTACTGATCATTACCACCAAGAATCATCAAGATTGGGTGAGAAAATATTAGCTGGTATTTCGGAAACTCGTTATTTCTTAGAAGCTTGGCAACCCCTCTCAATGAAAGTCCTTTTCCACAGTCTGTGCCTAGGGCTACTTGAAGAGGAAACAAACCATTAAGACAAAACTGAGATCACCTTCATTTTGTCAACTTTCAAAGAGCTACTACAAACCATGTTGGATTTAGAGTTCCAAATTCATGTATCTATATAGGAGAGATGAGAGTGAAACCTAAATATAAAACTGCTACTGTAGACGAACGCTTCACCTAGAAGAACACAATTTGGTGAGCCAAGTTGGATTCGTGTACTGATCATTACCCCCACGTATCATCAAGATTGGGTGAAAAAATATTTGCTGGTATTTCGGAAACTCGTTATTTCTTAGAAGCTTGGCAACCCCTCTCAATGAAAGTGCTTTTCCACAGTCTGTGCCTAGGGTTACTTGAAGAGGAAACAAACCATAGAGAAAAAACTGAGAACTCCTTTATTTTCTCAAGTTTCAAAGAGCTACTACAAACCATGTTTTATTTAGAGTTCCAAAATCGTCTATCTATATAGGAGAGATGAGAGTGAAACCTAAATATAAAAACTGCTACTGTAGACGAACGCTTCAACCTAGAAGAACACAATTTGGTGAGCCAAGTGGGATTTGTGTACTGATCATTAACACCAAGTATTATGAAGATTGGGTGAAAAAATATTTCCTGGTGTTTCGGAAACTTGTTATTTCTTAGAAGCTTGGCAACCCCTCTCAATGAAAGTGCTTCACCACAGTCTGTGCCTAGGGCTACTTGAAGAGGAAAAAAACCATAGAGACAAAACTGAGAACTCCTTTATTTTGTCAAGTTTCAAAGAGCTACTACAAACCATGTTGGATTTAGAGATCCAAATTCATCTATCTATATAGGAGAGATGAGAGTGAAACCTAAATATAAAAACTGCTACTGTAGACGAACGCTTCAACCAAGAAGAAAACAATTTGGTGAGCCAAGTGGGATTTGTGTACTGATCATTACCCCCACGTATCATCAAGATTGGGTGAAAAAATATTTGCTGGTATTTCGGAAACTCGTTATTTCTTAGAAGCTTGGCAACCCCTATCAATGAAAGTGCTTTTCACAGTCTGTGCCTAGGGCTACTTGAAGAGGAAACAAACCATAGAGAAAAAACTGAGAACTCCTTTATTTTGTCAAGTTTCAAAGAGCTACTACAAACCATGTTTTATTTAGAGTTCCAAAATCATCTATCTATATAGGAGAGATGAGAGTGAAACCTAAATATAAAAACTGCTACTGTAGACGAACGCTTCAACCTAGAAGAACACAATTTGGTGAGCCAAGTGGGATTTGTGTACTGATCATTACCACCAAGAATCATCAAGATTGGGTGAGAAAATATTAGCTGGTATTTCGGAAACTCGTTATTTCTTAGAAGCTTGGCAACCCCTCTCAATGAAAGTCCTTTTCCACAGTCTGGCCTAGGGCTACTTGAAGAGGAAACAACCATAGAGACAAAACTGAGATCACCTTTATTTTGTCAACTTTCAAAGAGCTACTACAAACCATGTTGGATTTAGAGTTCCAAATTCATGTATCTATATAGGAGAGATGAGAGTGAAACCTAAATATAAAAACTGCTACTGTAGACGAACGCTTCAACCTAGAAGAACACAATTTGGTGAGCCAAGTTGGATTTGTGTACTGATCATTACCCCCAAGTATCATCAAGATTGGGTGAAAAAATATTTGCTGGTATTTCGAAACTCGTTATTCTTAGAAGCTTGGCAACCCCTCTCAATGAAAGTGCTTTTCCCACAGTCTGTGCCTAGGGTTACTTGAAGAGGAACAAACCATAGAGAAAAAACTGAGAACTCCTTTATTTTCTCAAGTTTCAAAGAGCTACTACAAACCATGGTTTTATTTAGAGTTCCAAAATCGTCTATCTATAAGGAGAGATGAGAGTGAAACCTAAATATAAAAACTGCTACTGTAGAAGAACGCTTCAACCTAGAAGAACACAATTTGGTGAGCCTAGTGGGATTGTGTACTGATCATTACCACGTATCATCAAGATTGGGTGAAAAAATGTTTGCTGGTAATTCGGAAACTTGTTATTCTTAGAAGCTTGGCAACCCCTCTCAATGAAAGTGCTTTTCCACAGTCTGTGCCTAGGGCTACTTGAAGAGGAAACAAACCATAGAGACAAAACAGAGATCTATTTTATTTTGTCAAGTTTCAAAGAGCTACTACAAACCATGTTGGATTTAGAGTTCCAAATTCATGTATCTATATAGGAGAGATGAGAGTGAAACCTAAATATAAAAACTGCTACTGAAGACGAACGCTTCAACCTAGAAGAACACAATTTCTTGAGCCAAGTGGGATTTGTGTAGTGATCATTAGCACCAAGTATTATCAAGATTGGGTGAAAAAATATTTCTGGTGTTTCGGAAACTTGTTATTTCTTAGAAGCTTGGCAACCCTCTCAATGAAAGTGCTTCTCCACAGTCTGTGCCTAGGGCTACTTGAAGAGGAACAAACCATAGAGACAAACTGAGAACTCCTTTATTTTCTCAAGTTTCAAAGACCTACTACAAATCATGTTGGATTTAGAGTTCCAAATTCATCTATCTATATAGGAGAGATGAGAGTGAAACCTAAATATAAAAACTGCTACTGTAGACGAACGCTTCAACCTTGAAGAACACAATTTGGTGAGCCAAGTGGGATTTGTGTACTGATCATTACCACCACGTATCATCAAGAATGGGTGAAAATATATTTGCTGGTATTTCGGAAACTCGTGATTTCTTAGAAGCTTGGCAACCCCTCTCAATGAAATTGCTTTTCCACAGTCTGTGCCTAGGGCTACTTAAAGAGGAAACAAACCATAGAGACAAAACCTGAGATTTCCTTTTATTGTGTCAAGTTTCAAAAGAGCTAGTAACAAACCATGTTGGATTTAGAGTTCCAAATTCATCTATCTATATAGGGAGATGAGAGTGAAACCTAAATATAAAAACTGCTACTGAAGACGAACGCTTCACCTAGAAGAACACAATTTGGTGAGCCAAGTGGGATTTGTGTACTGATCATTACCACCAAGTATTATGAAGATTGCTGAAAAAATATTTCCTGGTGTTTCGGAAACTTGTTATTTCTTAGAAACTTGGCAACCCTCTCAATGAAAGTGCTTCACCACAGTCTGTGCCTAGGGCTACTTGACGAGGAAACAAACCATAGAGACAAAACTGAGAACTCCTTTATTTTGTCAAGTTTTAAAGAGCTACTACAAACCATGTTGGATTTAGAGTTCCAAATGCATCTATCTATATAGGAGAGATGAGAGTGAAACCTAAATATAAAAACTGCTACTGTAGACGAACGCTTCAACCTAGAAGAACACAATTTGGTGAGCCAAGTGGGATTTGTGTACTGATCATTACCCCACGTATCATCAAGATTGGGTGAAAAAAAATTTGCTGGTATTTCGGAAACTCGTTATTTCTTAGAAGCTTGGCAACCCCTATCAATGAAAGTGCTTTTCCCACAGTCTGTGCCCTAGGGCTACTTGAAGAGGAAACAAACCATAGAGACTAAACTGAGAACTCCTTTATTTGTTAAGTTTCAAAGAGCTACTACAACCATGTTGGATTTAGAGTTCCAAATTCATCTATCTATATAGGAGAGATGAGTGTGAAACCTAAATATAAAAACTGCTACAGAAGACGAACGCTTCAACCTAGAAGAACACAATTTGGTGAGCCAAGTGGGATTTGTGTACTGATCATGACCACCAAGTTTTATGAAGATTGGGTGATAAAATATTCCTGGTGTTTCGGAAACTTGTTATTTCTTAGAAGCTGGCAACCCCTCTCAATGAAAGTGCTTCACACAGTCTGTGCCTAGGGCTACTTGAAGAGGAAACAAACCATAGAGACAAAACTGAGAACTCCTGTGATTTTGTCAAGTTTCAAGAGCTACTACAAACCATGTTGGATTTAGAGATCCAAATTCATCTATCTATTTAGGAGAGATGAGAGTGAATGAACCTAAATATAAAAACTGCTACTGTAGACGAACGCTTCAACCAAGAAGAACACAATTTGGTGAGCCAAGTGGGATTTGTGTACTGATCATTACCCCCACGTATCATCAAGATTGGGTGAAAAAATATTTGCTGGTATTTCGGAAACTCGTTATTTCTTAGAAGCCTTGGCAACCCTATCAATGAAAGTGCTTTTCCACAGTCTGTGCCTAGGGCTACTTGATGAGGAACAAACCATAGAGACTAAACTGAGAACTCCTTTATTTTGTCAAGTTTCAAAGAGCTACTACAAACCAGGTTTATTTAGAGTTCCAAAATCATCTATCTATATAGGAGATGAGAGTGAAACTAAATATAAAAACTGCTACTGTAACGGAACGCTTCAACCTAGAAGAACACAATTTGGTGAGCCAAGTGGATTTGTGTACTGATCATTACCACCAAGAATCATCAAGATTGGGTGAGAAAATATTAGCTGGTATTTCGGAAACTCGTTATTCTTGAAAACGTTGGCAACCCCTCTCAATGAAAGTGCTTTTCCAGAGTCTGGGCCTAGGCTACTTGAAGAGGAAACAAACCATAGAGAAAAAACTGAGAACTCTTATTTTGTCAAGTTTCAAAGAGCTAATACAAACCATGTTGGATTTAGAGTTCCAAATTCTGTCACTATATAGGAGAGATGAGAGTGAAACCTAAATATAAAACTGCTACTGTAGACGAACGCTTCAACCTAGAAGAACACAATTTGGTGAGCCAAGTGGGATTTGTGTACTGATCATTACCACCAGAATCATCAAGATTGGGTGAGAAAATATTAGCTTGTTTCTAAACTCGTGATTCTGATGAGAGCTGGCAACCCTCCCAAGAAAGTGCTTTTCCACAGTCTGTGCCTAGGCTACTTAAAGAGGAAACAAACCATAGAGACAAAACTGAGATCACCTTTATTTTGTCAAGTTTCAAAGAGCTACTACAAACCATTGTTTTATTTAGAGTTCCAAAATCGTCTATCTATATAGGAGAGATGAGAGTGAAACCTAAATATAAAACTGCTACTGTAGACGAACGCTTCAACCTAGAAGAACACAATTTGGTGAGCCTAGTGGGATTTGTGTACTGATCATTACCACCACGTATCATCAAGATTGGGTGAAAAAATGTTTGCTGGTATTTCGGAACTGTTATTTCTTAGAAGCTTGGCAACCCCTCTCATGAAAGTGCATTTCCACAGTCTGTGCCTAGGGCTACTTGAAGAGGAAACAAACCGTAGAGACAAAATTGAGAACTCCTTTATTTTGACAAGTTTCAAAAAGCTACTACAAACCATGTTAGATATAGTGTTCCATATTCATCTATCTATATAGGAGAGAACAGAGTGAAACCTAAAATAAAAACTGCTACTGCAGACGAACGCTTCAACCTAGAAGAACAAAATTTGGTGAGCCAAGTGGGAATTTGTGTACTGATCATTACCACCACGTATCATCAAGATTGGGTGAAAAAATATTTCCCGGTGTTTCGGAAACTCGTTATTTCTTAGAAGCTTGGCAACCCCTCTCAATGAAAGTGCTTTTCCACAGTCTGTGCCTAGGGCTACTTGAAGAGGAAACAACCATAGAGACAAAACTGAGAACTCCTTTATTTTGTCAAGTTTCAAAGAGCTACTACAAACCATGTTGGATTTAGAGTTCCAAATTCATGTATCTATATAGGAGAGATGAGAGTGAAACCTAAATATAAAAACTGCTACTGTAGACGAACGCTTCAACCAAGAAGAACACAATTTGGTGAGCCAAGTGGAATTGTGTACTGATCATTACCACCAAGTATTATCAAGAGTTGGGTGAAAAAATATTTCCTGGTGTTTCGGAAACTCGTTATTTCTAGAAGCTTGGCAATCCCCTCTCAATGAAAGTGCTTT